>NW_003298819.1:1120471-1167798 GCF_000151645.1 Tuber melanosporum | reverse complement strand
GGTCACTCCACTGTTATTCGCAGAAGATGCTAAGCAAACCAGAGGAGCGAAAGGCATCTAGGCGTAGACTATAAGTCAGGATTCGCAAGCACACCATTACCCCATACAAGAGCTTCGTTAGTCTCCGGGATAGACGACAATCAATTGGGAGAGGCCGTCTGACCAGGAGCAATACAGCTGCCAACATACTACTGCTTAAGAACCTTTAAGAACCGCAAACCACAGCACACAGTTCCGCAGTAACAGCACTACCCGGATGGAAACGGTACCATTTGGCTAAGTCCTATAAAAAAAATTGTGCAATTGAATGTGAGGTGGTGGAGCTATGGCTCAGTGCTCACGCCAATGTCGGAAGCAGAAAGAGAGGACCGATCCGGAAACCACAAGGTCGGTGGACGAAAAGGGAAGCTGGGATAGCTAAACTTAAATCGGAATACCGCCACCACCACCAAATAGTTTTATATAGATCACTCCAACATGGCTCAGTCATTTCTCCTGGAAAACGTTACACCTCCAACCGCCCCGTTTTGCAGTTCCCCTATCATACTTGCGAAATCGGCGCGGTGCTACCGTGCCTGCACTCACGCTTGGGTAGTGTGCTGATTCGTTCCGTAACTGTGAAGCCACTAATTATTTTACAAAGCCTGCAGCTATAGTTCTTGCCTTATATACAGCATCGAGCAGTCTTAGGAAATTACGAGACTGAATTATTCACAAAAGCACAAAAGCGGTAACCTCAAAGTTTCTGGCAGTTATCATGCAGCAGTATGTGTCTCGCGGCAGTCTTTCACGGAGTGTTGTTAATACGGTAAACGAAGCCGTCGCCAAGATAGCCCGAGCAACAACACCGGCGTCATAATCTCCGATCTGAATGTCTCAAATCCCACGATTCATACAAAAGTGAGTGGCCTAACTAAGCCCCGCACCTATGTGTATACGGTACACGCGCAAGAACGGTACGATGTATGCATACTACCGGTAACTCAAAAACTCCGACAACTCAAGTTAACTGCTACCTTCTAATTTCACTTCCCCCCTTCCTTACCTTCAGCCTTTGTGCCAGATGGAGGGTCACTAAGTGCAGATCCCCCCCCGTATAATTGACGAGATCCGCCTCCCCCTTCATTTTCCACAGAAAGAGCAACAGGGTAGTTCCCACGAAACCGTTTTCGCATATCAACCATTCCCCGCCTCATCAAACATTAGAATTAAGCTTCTGTCTATAAAGATCGAGCTTCAAAGCTTACTTGCATTCACCGTAGCCTTTCTTCAACCGTTGACATCGGGTTGGTAGTGTTTCGACCAGTGGATACCGGAGACAATCAGCTGGTTTGTTGCGATCGACCATCACGCAGTCAGAATTTTCAAGACATTGGGCCAGTGCCGCTCCTATGGAACATCAATTGTCAGCTACTAACCAGCATACCATGGGCGGGGATCTCACGAATGTCTTTGCACGAGGACGGCATTGTTTGTGTAATGAATCAATTTCGGGTTGAGTCCTGAAGGTCCAGAAAAGGTTTCGATGATCTCCGCCAAGCTCAGGCTTATCCTTGCTACGGCAGGCTCAGGCTCAGGCTTGCGGCGGTTGGCACGTGTCACTGTTGCTGGCACTTGTCCCGCAAGCACCGGAAAACAGGGGGGACACATTTTGCATCAGCGCTCAGACACAAACAGATGTTTTGCCATAAATTATTGTGCATGGACAGAATTAACCGCGATTCAACAGAGGAAAATCTTTGGCGATGACAACCACACTCACCCACCAATCCACTATCATGAAAACCAAATTTTTTTTTTTTTTAAAAGATGTAAATACATAGTAGAAATTAATATTTAGTATACCATCCATCAGCCTTAATAATTACCTCTATTCTATCTACCATTGATCCGGCTAAAGTATCAAAAACCTTTGAGTCAAGAAGTTCTCAACAATAAGTGATGGCCTCTACTATTGCCTTCTTGACCACATTGACATCACCCTTCATAAGATATAGCTCAAGGTAGTACTTGTGAAGCATACCTTTCACCAGAGACCAAATATTTTCAATTAGATTGAGATCTGGTAAATAGGCAGGAATTTCCATTAGTGTAATTCCCTGCCATCTAAGCCATCTCCTAAAAGGCAAGTGAGTCTTAGCATTGTCAATAATAAAAAATACCTCTTCTTCTCCAGCCTTTTCTCTGATATTCTCCCATATCTTTAGAAAGTCATAATGATCATAAACATTAATAATTGACTTCCCAGTAACTCCACTTCTAGCAGAAGAAGGATCAGGAAAAACAGGCAAAAAAAGACCATGAGTTTGACTATAAAAACAACCAGTCATCATCTGGCTAATCCCTCTCTCCCCTCTCCTAGCCTTAAGTTCTATACAATCCTTATTACATTTCTCATATAGGTATTTGAAAACCTATTTACTCCTCTTTCCTCCTCTCCTTTCCACAGCTACCTCATTCTCCTACATTGCCTTCCTTCTCCACATCCCCTTTATCCAATACCTATGAGCTAATACCTATTCTAACCTCTCTGGAGCTAGATCCTCATCCAAATGAACTCTCTCTTATGCCATCCACTTTCTAAGATGCTTTTTTTCAAGTCTTCTTCTTACTGTCCTACTAGAAATATTGGGAGCAACTTGCTCAGTAATGTCAGAATAGGTAGTATAGTAATTTTGAAGAGCTTCCTCCACCATAGCATTATCCTGTAACTTGGTAGTTTTTGGATATCTTCTTCTTCCCTTATTCTCCTTGCCCTCTTGATATCCTTTTACAATTATGTCTCTGATGGTAGTGTAGGAGATATTAAGGTAGTGGGAAATTTGCTGATATCTCATCTGAGGCTTATATAACCTGAGAATCCTCCCACTGGTAAACTCAGAGAAATGTGTGGAAGAAATACGTTTTTTGGCATAACTGTGAAGAATAGGAGGCATAGTTTATTGAAAAAAAGAATTGAATAGAATTGAGCAGAATGGTTTCTTTTTTGTTGACTTAGAGTAATTTTTTTAGGTACTGTTGAGAGTGTGGGATGATGAAGAGGAGTGAATTGCCACTGATTATTAAATCACAGTTAATTTTGTTAATGCACAATACAATCTGTGTTTCTGAGTACATAAGCAAGATACTGTGCTTATACCTAGGACAAGTCTGAATGAGGTTAGTCACATCTGTTTCGCTGCTAGCCAATCCTGTTTACAGAATACAACAGAAAGATAAACTCTTAATCAAATAGTCAGCAATGAATGTGAATACTTGTACTATACATAACTAAAATCTCAGCAACAGTGGTGCACTGGAGAAACATGGTCATGAGAGGGTCTCTATTTCCTCTTATCTTAGTCAACTGTAGGCTGATGGATAATGTGTCAGGCCTCTGATATTGTATATTAATAAAATTAACCGTGATCCAACAATCGGTGGCAACCTACCTCTCTTCATCACCCTGCACTCTCAACAGTACCTAAAAAAATTACTCTAAGTCAACTAAGAAGCAACCATTCTGCTCAATTCTTTTTTTCAATAAACTGTGCCTCCTATTCTTTGCAGTCATATTAAAAAACCTATAGTCACTCGGCAGAAGTGTTCGTGATCTGAGATAATGTTTAATTGTGGTTGCGCCATATGGTAGGACAGTGCCGGTAGGGCTGTCAATGGGCATGCATGTGTGCGAGTTCAAGTTCACAATCAACAACCACTGGCACCTCTCAACATTTAATGGTCAATTGACCTACTATAAAATAAACTAGCTAATATTTTGTATAACCTCTCCTTGCTTCTAAAACTACAGCCACCCTATCAGACATTGATTTCTACAACTTCTCAAAAAACTCCTCAGGAATTGTCTCCCAAACTAATGGTAATACATGTGCAAGTCTTTTCCTAACAGCCTCTTTTCCTCCTAAAGTATCTGCAATCCTTGGATACTGCTGGTACAATCGCTTTTTAAGCTCAACCCATACAGGCTCAATAGGATTTAAATCAGGAGAATAAGGGAGGTGGTCCACAACCTCAATACTGTTTCTCTCCAACCAATCTATAACACTCTATACCTTGTGAACAGGAGCATTATCTTGCTGAAAAAAAACATCTTCAAGCTGTATACCAATGGAAATTATTTGATGAATAACAGGAAAAAGATATCTTCTCAAAAGTCTAACATACCTGATCTTATTGATAGTTTGAGTAATAGGAACTAATGGACCTTTTGTTAGGAATACCAAAAGTTGATACCTAGGAACCACCCTAAGTAGGGTAATTCCACTTGGAATCGGAATCTCTGGTCTCCAACACCCCCCTCCGGCTCCCTTACGGAGCCCGCGCGTCATCATATATATCAATCTCAGTTACGTCCTGTGACTATATTACCACAGAATTAAAGGTGTTAGAATAATACCATATACGTCGCCGCCGTCTGTCCGACCGGATCCTGTTCACAGGATATATGAGAGAGGACCTTCGGCTAGGTCTGGGAAGTGGAACGGAATGATTCCGTCAACTACTCAGAGAGTTACCTGGCTCCAAAGATATGATACCTTTGGTACAGGTCATAAGTAATGGGACGGTTTCGCATAAAGAGATGGTATCAAATGGTAAAGGATCTCTAATAGAGACCAATACATTTACATCCACCAGAAGAGTCTAGAACTCCAAAAGACACTACCAAAGAAGCCAACGAGCTTCACGGAGTTTTGCAACTGGGTTTCGGAACAAGTCATAATCATGGGGTGATTCTCAATACTACAATGGTTACTGAAACCTACTACCCAGAGAGCAACTAAGGGTTGCCGACCGAGGGATTAATTACCAATCTGGTGGAATAGCTTCCTGCGAGTTGATAGGAAGTTATCCAGAGAAAATCTATCAGTTGGGTAGGGAGTTACAAAGGATCGGAGTCAGATGACCTACGATGGTTGTAATAACGACCACCTTTGCAGATATAGCCGTGGATAAAACTGATCATTTTATCAATGGCGAAGACAATTGGAGCTAACTCAGTTCGACTTAAGAACTAGACCATAAGTCTAAAGACTCTGCTAATCGGGATATTACTATTGGAGATAGTACATTTCCTAAGAAGAAATATCGTAATTACCGAAGAGGGTGTGATGGTTTTCAGGGTCCCCAGGTGTTTGCACCTTGGAAGAAAAACTCAACGTTGTGAATTTCGATTAAAGAAGTACATAGTTGTATGATAAATAGATGTAGTCCGCAAACACTCAGACGCGGAATATAAATATCAAAGTACCTCACAAGCTTTAGACATTATGAAGCAACGGAGAAGAGACCTTAACAATATAATATTGTTTTTACGATTCTACCCTACCTTACCTATTTTACTTCACTCCTAGTAGTCATAAACGAAACGAGCAAAGTCCGAGCCTTCCTAGACAATCTCTGTCTATAGAAACGAATCTCGATTGGCTTAGACAACTTCGAAGTCTATCAAGTTGTCTCCGCCTAACATCTTTTCTTTTACCCCAAAAGTACCCCTAAACTATAAGCGAGATTCCCTTATCCTTCTCCTTTGGGTGTACACAATTAGCCAACTACTTCTCTGTAGGTTCTCTGAATACCCATTGTTGCTTTGGATCCTTGAATTTCTCCACACAGCACTCATCACTCCAAATCACCCTTTCAAAATCCTTAGCTGTCCAGTCCCTATGAGCTGTAGCCCATTTCAATCTCTTAGCCATATGATCAGGCTTTAGCCTAGATCTTGACATGGTTATCCATTTTTTAATGTTTGCTTCTCTGAGTACCCGGTCCACTATGCAGGCAAATTTAGTAGGCAATCATATCCAGTCACTCTGGATAGTACAAAGAGTTACCAGTATCAAGAGAAATATCGGGTGCATAGCGATCCCTGAAGGTGCATCTAGTTATTCTCCAGTTGAACTTGGCTGCCTGTATAATTGTACGATGCTATTGACCACTTAAAATGGGGGTGTGACTAGGGCGAGGGACATTTTCAAGAGATTGGCATTTACATGCCTGGACAAGAAAGCTCTTAACTGTTGTCCATGGGTATCTAATAATTTGAGCCACCAAAGCAATATTCCGGAGGCAGTAGAAAAAGGCGATTATCATGCCCTTCTCTGCAAGGCTCATTTCTCTCTGTGTGATTTTAGGTGGGGGTCTTTTTTTTGCGGCATACTTCGTATTTCCAGAACGCTTAACCATTGGTAAAAAAGGTAGAGGAAATTAATAAATTAATTAATTAGGTAAAGGAGGCTTCGGTAGATGTAGATTTGTGAATGGTCATGGTTGCAATAGGGTAAACGGTCACCATCAACTTTACACTTCATTGAAAACTGGCATTTTGGCAAGGCAGCTTAGTCATCTGAGACTGGTTTCACGAACACTTCTGCCTAGTGACTGTATTCCCTCCACACATCTCTCTAAGTTTACTGATGAGAGGATTCTCAGGTTATACAAGCCTCAGATGAGATATCAGCAAATTTCATACTACTTTAATATCTCCTACACTACTGTCAGAGATACAATTACAAAGGGATATCAAGAGGGCAAGGAGAATAAGGGAAGAAGAAGATATCTTAAAACTACCAAGTTACAGGATAATGCTATGGTGGAGAAAGCTCTTCAAAATCACCATACTACCTATTCTGACATTGCTGAGCAAGTTGCTCCCAATGTTTCCAGTAGGACAGTAAGGAGAAGACTTGAAAAAAAGCATCTTAGAAAGTAGGTGGCATAAGAGAGAGTTCATTTAGATAAGGATCTAGCTCAAGAGAGATTGGAATGGGCATTAGCTAATAGGCATTAAACAAAGGGGATGTGGAGAAGGAAGGCAATGTGGGGGGGTGAGGTAGTATTAGGCGAAGACAATCTGATAGACTTCAAAATTGTCTAGGCCAATTAAGATTCATTTCTGTAGATAGAGATTGTCTAGAAAAGCTTGAGTTTACTTGTTTCCTTTATGACTACTAAGAGTGAAGTAAATTTAGTAAGGTAAGATAGAATTGTAAACAATATTAGATTGTTAAGATTGCTTCTCTGTTGCTTGATGACCTCTAAAGCTTGGGAGTTACTTTGATATTTATATTCCACGTCTGAGTGTTCGCGGACTATATCTATTTATCATACAACTATGTACCTCTCTGATTATAACTCATAATGTCAGATAGTCTTAAAAAGTGCAAACACTGGGAGACCCTGAAAATCACTACACCCTCTTTGGCAATTATGATATAACTAACTCGGAACTATACTGTTCCCAATAGTAGTTATCTGATCCTTAGAGTCTTTAGACTTGTGGCCTAGTTCTCAAGTCAAATTAAGTTGGCTCCAATTGTCTCCATCATTTATAAAATGATCAGTTTCATCTGCAGGTTGCATCTGTGAAGGTAGTTATAATCATAACCTTTTTTCTGGTTGTCTGACTTTAAACCTCTATAACTCTTTATACAACCAATAGATATCTTCTAGAAGACTTCCTACTAATTTGCAGAAGGCAATTCCACTAGATTGACAAATATTCCCTTGGTCGGCAACCTTTGGTTGCTCTGAGTAATCGGATTTCAATCACTATTGTAGTCTTAGAAGTTATCCTCATAACTACAACGTATTCTGAAACCTAGTTGCAACACTCCGTTAAGTCCAATAGCTTCTATGGTAGTGTACCTTAGAGTTCTAAACCCTTTCAGATATTGTAGGATGGATATGAATGTATTGGTCTCTTGCTGAGATCCTTTATCATTCAATACTATCTCTTTGTGTGAAAGCATCCTGTTACTTATGGCTATTACTAAAGGTATCACATCTTTGAAGCCTAGGAATATTCTGAGTAGTTGACGGATTTACTCCATTCTACTTCTCAGACCTAGTCGAAGGACCCATCTCATATATTCTGCAAACAGGATCCAGTCAAATGGATGCTGGTAATGTATATGGTATTATTCTAAGATCTTCAATTCTGTAGCATTATAGTCACAGGATACAACTGAGATTAATATGTATGATGATATGCGGACCTTGTAAGGGAGCCAGAAGGGGGTGTTGGAGATCAGAGATTCTGATTCCAGGTGGGGTTACTCTACTTAGGGTGACTCCTAGGTATCAGATCCTGATATTCCTAATAGGTAGCTGTGGAAAGGGGAGGAGGAAAGAGGAGAAAATAGGTTTTCAGATACCTATATGAGAAATGGAATAAGGATTGTGTTGAAAGTAAGGCTAGGAGAGGGGAGAGAGGGATTAGCCAGATGATGACTGGTTGTTTTTATAGTCAAACTCATGTTTTTTTTTTGTCTGTTTTTCCTAATCCTTCTTCTGCTAGAAGTGGAGTTACTGGGAAGTCAATTATTGATGTTTATGATCATTATAACTTTCTAGGAATATGGGAGAATATCAGAGAAAAGGCTAGAGAAGAAGAGGTATTTTTTATTATTGACAATACTAAGACTTACTTGCCTTTTAGGAGATGTGTAACGTGTTCGCAAGGTGCTAATCACGTTATCGGTAAAGAATACGATAGTTGGCAGGTGGCCTGCTCTTCCAGAGAGGAGGCGAGAGCTGAGAACTAAAGGAGGCTTCGAGGGTGTACTGAGGAACAAAGAAGTAACCGTTCAACCAAGTATATTAAAATACTGTCTGTCGAAGTCTGCCTTTTCTATCGTAGAAACAGGCGGTCTTTAAATACACAAATCTGTTCATGTCTAGCATGAACGAAACTAATCAAAGGTATCAATCGATACCATTTGGTAAAACTCCTTAAGTATCAAAGCGATACTTAAAACAAAACATAAAACAAAACCAAGTATCACACGATACTTAAAACAAACCAAGTATCAAAGCGATGCTTAAAACAAAACATAAAACAAAACCAAGTATCAAATGATACTTAAAACAAACCAAGTATCAAAGCGATACTTAAAACAAAACATAAAACAAAACCAATAACCGAGTACCCGTACCGGTTACAAGATGGTTTAGATAACAGAGAATTACACTAATAGAAATTCCTGCCTATTCACCAGATCTCAATCTAATTGAAAATATTTGGTCTCTAGTGAAAGGTAAGCTTCACAAGTACTACCTTGAGCTATATCTTATGAAGGGTGATGTCAATGTGGTCAAGAAGGCAATAGTAGAGGCCATCACTCATTGTTACGAACTTCTTAACTCAAAGGTTTTTGATACTTTAGTTGGATCAATAGTGAATAGAATAGAGGCAATTATTAAGGCTGATGGATGGTATATTAAATATTAATTTCTACTATGTATTTACATCTTTTAATTTTTTTTTTTTTTGGTTTTCATGATAGTGGATTGGTGAGTGAGTGTGGTTATCATCGCTAAAGATTTTCCTCTGTTGAATTGCGGTTAATTCTGTCCATGCACAATACAATACCTTAAAAACTCAAATAGAAGAAAAATGTGCTAAAGGGTTGAATTAAATTTAGCTGCTAAAAAAAGGGGCAATTGCGTCAACTGTAAAGCCATGACTCATTTAAAACATATGCTTTGACCCAGGGGTTCAACCTCATCTCATCTCTGAGAGTCATAATAATGTAAGTAAAATACGAGTATATAAATAATAGTAAACATAGAATTTAGAGTTTTTAGAAATAGAAATAAATAATAATATAAGTAAAGAGAATACTATGCTACTCATACACTCTAAGAAGAGAGAAATACAATACACAATATTCACAATACTTATATACCAAATGGTACTATGAGAAAACCGAAGTAAAGGCACTGCTTGCACTAGGATTACAGTTAGTCTTCCAAAACTAGCAGCAGGCAAGTTCTATCTCTGAGGGCAAAAAAAGCAGGGACTAAAGCGAAACCTACTCAAAGTTAGCCTACGAGCAATCTCAAATGCCATTGAGAATTCTCAGAAGTCGTATACAATCAACTATAAGCTTTAGGTACTCTCTTGGCTTCGTATAGTCTCAATACCTTCATGACTGATCATGTTTCGAGAGCCAACATTGCAGGAAGTTGCTACAAGATTCAGGATTCCATTAGAGAATCTGGAGAGATGGTAGAAGGAAGAGGGGGAGGGGAAATACCTAGAAGTATCAGCTATATCATGTGGGCTAGTAGGAGGTGGAAGGGGGTGGAAGTGGGTAGATATAGAGTGAAAGCTCTATGAGTATTTTCGCAAATGCCAGGCAGAAGGAAAAGTTGTTCGCTGAAGTTGGTTTTGGCAAAATATGAAATGGCTTTATGCTGAAACCTACCAAAGTACAAGTATTAGTCAATTTCGATTTTCAAATGGTTGGTTTCGGGGTTTCTTATTGTGGCACAAAATCTCTCTTTGTGCAATCACTAACCAAGCCAGTCAGCTTCCTAGAAACTTTATGGAAGCATCAGTAAATTGAATGAGATTCAATCAAAGAAACTCACAATTAAGGTGTAAAAATATATCAGCAGCTGATGTGGCAGCAGAGGTTGGTCATTATAGATTAAGTATATCTGTAACATAGACCAAACTCCACTGCCATTTGAGTACCTAAGTGGCCGTACTTATAATCAGCAAGGTGAGAAGACAATTTGAGTTCCAGCCAATCAGCAGTCAGGATAGGATAAAAGGCAGGCAACGATTCAACTCACCATCTTTGCCGATGTAATACCTCAAGTCAAGCCCCTCATCTTTTTTTGGAGGCAAGGAGTAGGAGTAACCATTATTGCTAAAAAGTAATAGTATGACCTTCAGGTTGTTGTAAAATTCAACCTGAAGGCCTATGCCAATTTATCCAATTTGGTTGAATAGCTAGACGAGTAGGTATACCTGTACTCGGTGACTGGCCAATGCTAATTGCCTTGGATATGTTGGATGCTCACAAAATCGATGAGGTTTTGGATACTATGCATGTGCATGATATTACAGTTAGTGTGATACCAGGAGGCTGCACTGGCCTTGTGCAGCCCCTCAATATAACTATCAACCGACCCTTTAAAGATATTCTTAATGTTAGTAACACTAAAACTCAACTACTAAAGAGGAAGGGGGAACTTATCGAACTTGCAGCTAACTTTATTTATTAGATAGGAAGTGCTTAAGGAAATGATTGATATGGCAAAGGTGGAGGAGGAGAGAATATTGTCGGACAGGAAATGGCTTCTGGGAAGCATGGTAGGAAGGAGGCGGATGCTCTGCATATGGGCAGTCTGGGAGGACTAGGAAAGGTTTTCCCTCAACCATGCTCATGTGGTTGAGAGAGCCTTTACCTCTGTTGGCCTCTCTCTTCCGATTGATGGAAGTCGAGATTCTGAGATCTTGATCAAGGGTCTTGAGATATCCTTGTTTGTTGAAGGAGTCAAGGGATAGGCACAGGGGGCAGCTGTTGGCAGTGGGGTTGTTGTAGAGAATCATGAAGGGGTGGGAGATCAGAATAAAGAGTTGGAGTTGAATATTGCTCAGGATGAGCTTAATAGGGAATATATTATCGGTGAAATTGATTAAAAAAGAAACGTATTTTTAGATTTTATATGTCTTATGTTTCGTAATTTGTATTGGCGTGACTATCCTGGCCTCTTAGCATGACTCACTTTAAACAGACTTCAAAGCACATTTTTCTTCTATTCGAGTTTTTACGGTATATCAAAAAAAAAAACCCCCAAATCTCACTCTAGGCTCCCCATTGGGTTTGTGTTTTCAGTTGAGCAAGTTGTGGTGTCCACTGATTTTGACCAAAACCAACATCAACACCCCTGGTCCGTGCCACTTTCTTGCCTGACCATCGGATCTGGAAGAATTGTCAATTCTAAAGGCTTCCTATCTGCTCCTTATCACTTGTAGACACAACTTGGGTCATCCCAGCACATCGCTACAGCACTTGCTTGTATAGCGTGCCAGAGCATGGCAGACGTAGTTTGAGATATAAACGCCATACTTATCCCGTGCCATAAGTGCCCTAAACAGGGATTAAAGAAAAAATGGTAAAAAATCTGCACCGGTAAGGTACAGTACTCGAGTACGTATCAGAGCGCCAATACGAAATATATCCCTCCCTCGTTTTCGGGTACCCATGGCCTGGGATAAGTACTGTGCTCGGATGGAGTTAATCCGCGAGCACCGTCGTATTGGTGGTCAAACTGCCACAGATACACCTTGCGGCAAATAGGCAATCGCCAAGCGTTCACGGAGTTTCTTCTTGTTGCAATCAACAGGCTCAACTGCAGATCAGAAACGCCCATTCATTAGGAATGTTCGCGGACTAACCCTGGTATCCGGGTATCTACGAACCTGAGACTTATCAAATCCGTCGAATCGCAGAAGCGGGAGGTGATCTCGAGAGGCAGATGGGTGTATGGGGCGAGTTAGTTCTCCCAAGACCACTAAAAGTGCTCCCCGCTGTTCACACTTGCAGATATTCCCTCTGAAAAGTGACATAGTCTGTGTCCGACCTGGTGCTCTGACGCCAATGCCCACCGCCAGGTAGCACTTGAGAATTGCCCTATCCCCCATGCTGTCCGAGGCGTGTTCCTTTAAACGTTCCGTATCTTTTCGTAAAAGTCAGATCAGAGCTAACCTAGGGACCATCGAGCCAATGAGAGGGCAAGGACCCCAAATCGCCAGACTCAAAAGAAACAACGAGGGCAAAGGCAGCCCCTCCCCGAGAGCGAATCCGACATTTTACGGAAATATGCGGTATTCGGTAGGGTAGTCGTCGATCGAAGGACCGGCTGTCCCCGGAAGCGACGGCGGCTCCGACTCACGACAAAAAGTTCCCCAAAATTATCATCTACTGAACTAGGTACTCAACGCGATTTAGAGGGGAGTTGGCCAATTAAAGTCGGTTCTGCTCTTATCAGCCTTTTCCCGGTATCCCACCGTCACATCCGTAGATGTAACAAGCCTAAAGCAAGCTGCGGCATTTTGTCATGGTGCAGTTTCGCCCGACATGCTCCAACCGGCCTGCGGGCCGAGACCTCACCCCTCGAATCAATTCCCTCTGTTCGCATAATGTCCCTCCAAGCCACCAACAAGGTATGGGATGTACCGGTACGATAGCGGTATCTCAATGGAAAAGACAAGTCCACAAAGGCGCCTAGGATTGCAGTACATTGATACCGGAATGGAGAGTCACATTTGCGGTCTACTAGGCTACGATACCGCCCAGATATCGTACCGTATTAAGTTAGTAGGCTCCTTAAAATTTGGGAGCTCTTGCGGAGCTGGAGCCACCCAACTGGCGAAGTTTTGATTTACTAAAACAATGTGGTGTAGGACCATTCCGCAAAGCCACGGAACAACTGCCGTTGGTATTTCAATATAATTTATTCTATATTTTGGTATCGCCGAACCGGCATATAACATTGGTATGGCATTAGGACTCGGGGTGGATTACCTCTGGACCGCCTTTTATTCTCATGAATTGCCGCAGGCTTTGCACAGCGATCCTGGGAAGCACAAGGATGTGGGCAGGATCTCAGCGTTCCACTCCTCCAAAATTCCTATAAAGCTACTAGCTTGTCCTATCGCAGAGCAGTTTTTATACATCATAAACAACTACGCCGAGAGTCACCTTCACCACTTCCCACCAGCGCCAACCGCCGCACCTAACATGCAAGCGGGGCAAGAAACCAAAAATTGGGAATTAAAAATGGAGGAATCAAACCCCATAACCCGTTTTCGGATGTGACCTTACCACACCCGACTGCAGCCCACGTCTGACTGACTAACTTTTACCCACAAACCAAATCAAATCACAGACAAGTATCACAAACCCCAGAATAAAGAATTCGAATATCATACGTTAATTAGTACACACCAGCAGGTATCGAGCAGACGCGAACAAACGGAACCTCCCGCCTTACTTCGGGAGGGGGATGACCAGCCGCTAAGGTGCTTGATCCGGACCAGTCCACCAGCGTCCCCCCAACGCAATCATTTGCTTAACCGTAGCTTGAAAAAGGAGGTTTGTCTTCAGATGTATTATATATATCCCGATGCGTGGCGTGCGCTAAGTTACCTACATGTAGGCTTGGAATTCTTGTGACGCACAGCCTTGATACCGCACAGGAACAGATAATATCACCCCAGCGGGGTGGTGTGCTGGTGCGGCGCAGGATACCGAGTTTGGGTCCTTCCCATGTGACATCGCTAGGGGGACCTTCCTGCACAGGTACTAGTACAGTAAGGGATTTCGGAAAAGCCAAAAGCCTGGAAAGTCGACTTCTGGGTTCTGAATTTGAACCACCCCCCCTCGTTCGGATTTGGGGAGACCCGGGAGTCCTGAAACTTGGATACAACTGGTCGGTCAACCTTGAAGCTACGATCCCCCAAAATCGGGCCTTCTTTTTCTGTGCACAAAATGGGGAATCAACTGAGCTGCCTGGGAATGCGTCCCTATAGAAAAATGGGTTCCTACCCTTATTTATCATTAGGTCTCTTATGAGTAATTCCATTTCAAGTTAGCGCAATGGCCGCCATCTGGAAAACATGGCAAGCCTTTTTTTTCCTCCGGGAATAGTCTGCCTTCTAGGTTTCGCTTCCAAACTCAATATTCTTTAGGGTTCCTACGTGAAGTTCTCCATCGATAACAGTTTTTTATTTGTGTCAATCAGGTCTGAGATGGGAGCTATCTTGGGAAAAATGTTGAGTGGTATAACACTCGTACAGCTTTATATTATGTATTCGAGTGCCCACAATTCCTGGGAAGACAATACGGAAGCGCTACAAACACTGCCTGGTCGGTAATAGGCTTGATAATACAATGGTACAGTATGCCGGTGGAATAGCAATTTGCCGGGTAAAAGAGAGAAAGAAAGAACAATTATCTACGCTTAGAGCCAAAAAAAACAAAAAAACACGCCCCTTAACCAATGGTTTACAACCTCAAGCTTCACAGTTTATCCTATCAACTAGGGCTGAGCCCAGGTACTGCTCCGCTGTGCTAAGCCCACAGCCGCACTTCCGACGCTATTTCCCCTCTCCTTCCTCTTGCCGCTAGGGCTGGCTTCTACCAGAACCCCCGTAGATACGCTAGCGGTTGATGGTCTCCCAGCGCCTAAAGCAATACCCGCAGGACCAATAAGGCTTCTGCTAGTGCTATCTGTGCTTGAGACACTTCCAGATCTCCGGGAATGGGGTTGAGGGTTATTGATACGGATCGGCATCGTGAGTTTGGTTTCCGGTGAAACGACTCGCTCACTAGAGGGGGCTAAAGGTTTAACAATATCTTCTGGATGGTCTAGGATAGGGTCTCCAATGACTAATGGCTCTGCGGGAGAGTTGGACCTTGAGAACGGGACCAGTAGTGCACCAAGAGCACCTGCAAGCGAAGACGACGCATCCCGCTCATCATCCGAGTAAGAGGGCAATCCATTATGTCCTCCGGCGCCCCGAGCTACAATGCCATCTGTTAGCGGAGAGGAAGGTTGAGCGCTGCAATTTGAAACTAGCTTCGGGTGAAATTCGCTTGTTTTTCCCCTTTCACCGCCAGCAGTGTAGGCTCCCAAAGCCTCCAAGACATGCGGAAAGACCAGCTTGTGAACGTCCTTTGCCCACAGAAAGTCCAAGTGTTCATAATGTTCAACTTCCTTCGCAACTGTGTGCCCGGGTAATTCCCTCAACATGACATCGATGTCCACCAAACTATCCTTACCACCATAAACCAAAGTAATCGGCGTAGTGATGTTTCTAGTCGGAAACTTTGCCACTTTGTAAAAGCCTTTACCAGCGAAAGCAGCTATGGGAGATTGTATGTCGTCATCATACATCTGAAAGGACTTATTGCGAATAATTTGAAACCAGTGTACCACACTCTTAACAGAGGTAAAAGAGTAAAGCTTTGAGTATGCAGCAATCTTTTGGGGAAGAGATATATTGGACCCGGACCAGTTGAAGAGGAATTTGAGGGCAACATCAATCACACGAACGAATATTGGAGGGTCTAAGAGAATGTCAGCATAAATCTGCGAGTAGGGGGTTCAAGTGCCTACATAAAATGCTCTGCCAGAAAGCGGTCGAACTCAGAATGCTCTTCCGCCCAAAAAACAAAAACATTATATTAGGGCTTGTTTTCATAAGGGCATCAACGATAGGATTTGATAGGCCTTCAGGGCTCATAGCAGGGGCCAGAGCAATGAAAACATCGACCTTTTCGTTCAGGTCCGGATGAATACTTAAGGTAGCAAAAGCCTGTGCTGTTCCCTGTGAGAATCCGATATAGCTTAAGCTCTTCTGCTTAGATGTCAACAGGATGTAGTTTATTGAGTCCGGAATATCGTGGAACGCAAACTCATCCATACTGAAGTCCCAGAATTTAGGAGACGAGGATGGATGATAGATCGATTTTTTAGAATATTTGTTCCCACGGTTGTTCCCAAGCTTCGGACTGTTAGAAATGCACTAGGTCGCCATTGCAAAGAATACCATACCCAAACATCAAACCCCTTCTCAACAAGGACAAACGGAAGACAACGCTCCTTATCCAATAAACAAACCCAAACCTCACTATTCATAAGCAATCCTGATAACAAGAAACGTTAACCAAAAAAAAAACCAATCAAATTCCCTACTGTCAATGTGAAACCCACCATGATGCAGATAAACGACTTTTCTTCCACCATCCCCTTTCCCAGAATCCCAATTTCTATGATTCCTATTTCCCCTTACACCCTTCTTCCGCAGCCTGTGCAAACCTAGAAGATATCCATCGCCAGTCTGGACAACGTGTTCTTCAACAATCCAGTCACCCTTGTTCCAAATCTCACATATTTCAGTAAAACCATCCGCCTTCCTTACATGGGCGACAATATCCTTCTCCTGTTTAGAGCTAGAGACTGTAGTATACTTTCTTGATGAAAAGGAATTAAACAACGAGCGTGATTTGGTATAACAGAAATTGATGACCGACGCCGCTAAGACATACCGTACCCCGAGTTAGCAATCAACAGAACTTAAGGAAAGTGTAGGAAAAATACTTACGCAACGCCAAAGTAATAACCCGAATGATGCTTTCGAAGATGAGGAATAAAAACGAAAAGAGAAGAGCTAAATACTCCATGCTACAAATAATGTCGGCAATAAACTTGTTAGCAAGCCAAAATTGAGCCAAGACAATACGAACGAGACTCGAAACTTCAACTATCCACTCACGAACTACAAACCGAAAGGAAAATAAAGAACACCCCGGAAATGGGACTGCCCCACGGGTGAAAACTGAGAAACAAGTATCATGTGAGATAGGGATAATACTGATGGAGCCGCCCAACAAGCGGAACAGCCATGATGGCAAGTTTCTCCCCCTTGGTATGACCTGCGATCCGCCCCACCCCAAGTTACCGTAGTAGTGGATCTGGACTTAGAAGGGACTAGGCAGCGTTAGACCCGTAACTGCAGGCTTCCGTTAAGTCTGGATGTTGGTGTTAGTCGATCATTCGAAAGTTTTGGAGGCAAGAAAAATACTGTACTCGTACAGCACAAGAGGCTCCTGCGCTCACTCGCGATGACCCAACTGAACTTTCGTCCGATCGATAACGCTGCCGATTGACGCCAAAAGTTTCACGCATCAAATTACAGATACCAATGACCAGTTGGGTCTCTCCTTAACTATTGGGGCTTGGGGAGTGCGGTGACGTGAAGATTTGGTAGGCGAATTATCCGTTCAAGTTGTAGCATGTGGTTTTGTTGTTGTCTCATGGTTCCAAAGGTGCAGGGGAGTGGGAGTAGTATGCCGGCAGGTTAGCACTACCACGTGAAAATCCTTTCTTTCAAAATTTTTTGCGAGAAACCTATTATCAGCCCCCATATTTCAAGAGCTCAAATTGTCTAAACTGAGACTAGGAGGATATCAGGAACAGATAAGACAGCATTGTTGAGGATTTCTATTATAATCTCCATAGTTTTAAAAAATCTGGAGTTGAGCCAAATCTGGCGTTAAGATGTTGGGGAAGCTGTAAATTAGACTAGACGTGCTGTGAAACCGTGAACCGCTCGCATTACCGTACAGTAGAGTAACCATTTCGGCAGGAACCTTGGCACGGTTACTCAGGCACAGTAAATTTATTTTCTGCTCGAGTATGTATGATAGCAACCAGATTTAAGCCCAAACCACCAACCACCAAGCAACTTCTCTCCCTACTCATACAAACGTTACCCTACTTAAACCTCAGATCCCTCCCCCACTACAAGTAAATATCACACCAACCCCATCAACTTGTCAACCTCATCTCACCCCACTTCACCTCCATCTCAACATCCTGTTCCGAGAAATCCTACTTACCCACCTACCTCTTCCCTATCTACAAAAAAAAAAAAGAAAAAAAAAAAGAGAAAGAAAAAAACCTTGCTGGCAAACATGTCAACACCATACTTCTGGGCGCAGCCTTTCCGTTACATGCGCTATGCGGCACACCAACACCCAGCGCTATTCTGGTCCGTCATGATCGGGGTTCAAGGACCGCTCATATTTTTTGGTGGGGTTGTGGCTAGGAAAAGGCTTGGCTGGGATAGGCCCCCTATTCCACTCAGTTATCCAGGTCCGTCGTCATGGTTGGCCGAGCTTGGTGGAGGGAGGCTAATGTTTTGATTAGTACCGAACCGACCGCGGAGGATTCCTGCTGGATATGACGATTAGGTGTGGAATTTGAGATGATGGATGGACGGACAGATGGGGGCAGTGGGATATCGTGGTATAGATGGGTGGTTGAATCGAAAAGTGTGTGCGTGTGTTTGAACACGGGAGCTGGAAGATTATTGCGGTATTTGCTTGTTCAGCTACTGCTGGTTTCTTTTATTGCGGTATATATTTCTTTCTTTTTTTTCCAAGGGAGAAGAGAAAAGAGAGAACGACTTCTGCCGATCAGATCAGCATCTACGCCTTTCCTTAAATTTCTCTCCCTAGAAACTCATACAAAAGCGGGGACAAAATTAACAACTATAAGGAGGATGGTAAGGAGACAACAAAGAAGATAATATCAAATACACACCCAACTCCCTCCAGCGTTTGCGATTGAAACTTCGCACACAAATTATTTAACTTTCGAATTCTACCACTCCGCTGTTAACCTGATCACCGTAGCTGATGCTTCTACCTCTCCCTTCCCCCCTTCTCGCTTCTCCCTTCTCAACCTGTAATTCCTCCGTCTGTCCCTGCCCTTCCTGAATGTCCGCCTCTGCCCCCCTGAGAAGGTCTCGATCACCCTCTCTGATACTCTTTGCATCTGCAGCTTCACCCTCTTCTCCATCCTCTTCTCTGTTATCCTCCATCTCTTCCATTCTTCTCCTTACCTCTGCCGCAACTCTCATTCCCTCATCCACGATTCCATCAAGTACACCTCTAAGCCCCTTGGCGTTCCCGGGAGTGAGTGGTGTGGAGGGCATTCGAGCCATGAGTCGCGGATTTGCTAAGGCAGCCTGCGGCTCACTTCCAGGCATTAACCTGAAGCTCTCCGCGAAGCCGCGCTCAAAGAAACGTTCAAGAACCTCATCGGCAAGTATGACCATCCGGAAAGTAGGGAGGGTAATATGAAGTGGGTTCGAAGGATCTAGGGCTAAGTTGGCTTTCGCATTGTCTTTAGGAACTGGTGTTGTGGGGCTTCCTTCACCTGGACTGATTGTTTTAGGGGTGTCCAGTGGATCTTCGTCCGAGGATGAAGCGGCTAGCTCTAGGAGGTCGTCTTCCTCCACGTCTTGATCCACTTTAATTACATTCTCCTCTTCCTTTGGTCGGTCCGGGTCCGCGTACTCAAAGCACATTCTAGTGAATCCGCTGACTGCGCTCAAAATCCTCTCGTCTCCCCACTCTGCTTCCTCACCGTCACCCCCGCCCACATCACCGCGTCTTGTAACGAATAGAAGAGCTTCAGTAATCCTTAAGATACCCTCTCTGTCGACTTTCCCGTCTCCGTCGTCATCATAAAGCTCAAACCAGTAATTAATATTGCCCATAATATCCTTCTTTCCGCCAACAACACTCGCCAGACCGCTGACAACGTTTCCAAGACTCAGTTGGTTCTTCATGTCTGTATCCCAGCGCCGGAACAGTCGTTTCATGAACTCGTGATCGGCGGGTTCGGGGTTCCCCGCTCCCCAAGGGTTGAGCAGATTTTTGCGCTGTAGAGCAGTAGTAGTACCTCCATATGAACCAAAAAACCCAGATTGCTCCGGTTGTGTAGGCTCGGCTGGAGTGTTCACGGCCGAGCCAGCAACAGCCCACTTGGCGATTCCGGTTAGAAACTCTCTGAAACAATCGTAATCCATTCCCGTTTCCCCAGTGGTTGGCCCCAACCCCACCCTTCCTCTTTCGCCCCCGTTTCCACCTACACCACTTCCCGCAGCAGCTTTCTTTTTTGTGGCTAATTTCTCCATTTCGTCCGCAATCATTTGTAATCTTCCTTGGCGCTCGTACAAAACCCCAAAATACCGGTCGTAAACGCAACTCAATTCCTCGGGAGTCAGGCGCCTACTATCAGGACCAAGATTTCTTAATTGGGTTCTCTTTGCGAAGCTCTCTATCGAGGATAAGACTGCATCTTTATGCTTGTTCCTTTGCTCGATTATTGTGTTCTGTGTAATTCCTGCGAACTCCTTGAACGCCACAACCATTAATTCCTGGAATCTGGTGACAGCTCGCAATTTCTCGTTTTCGGATCTGGGATGTGCTGATTCGTCTAGGCGCGAAAAATAGCTCTTAAGGATGGAGATGAAAGCACCATCATCGGTAGCATCAAGGAGTTCTTCCCCGTTTATCCGTAGTATTGCTAAGCCGATTTGAAACAAGACCTTCGGGCCCTCCAAGAAGAATACATCCAGAACACGGAAAGCAAATACCAGGGGCATAGAATTAATGTAAAGGGAAAGGAACCAAGGCAATGATACGACCGAAAGCTGAACATCAGATTTGACAAGGTGCTCCCAAAGGATTGGCATGGTTTTTTCTACCAAGGATTCAAAGACCCTTTGATCTAGAAGAGTTCCGTACATTGTCTTCGAGTAGTATCCTGGGACTAAGCGGTCGCAAAGGGTTGAGAGGAGAAAAAAAGCCTGTTCCTCGGACATGTATCTATGTCTGGTGTTAGAAACTTAGAGCTATAATAGCTAATGATAGGACGAATTTACATCAACAATGCAGCGGTAACAATATTCATTGCTTGACAGTACCCGACTTCTTCGTTCCGCCAGGAGTAGGCTCCAAGCACACGCCTCAGCCTAGAAATACCTTCATCGTCCTGAAATCCACGGTATTCTGGCAAGGAGCGATTAAGATCTTTCTCAATTTCTTCGATTGAGTGTGAATGCCGTCCATCATATTCCTGAAGGATATCGCGGTACATTGTTGGATTGAAAAGCCGCAGGTAGATGGAGCCAGAAGATAACTCCCACATTTCGCCCCGTAATCGCTGTGGAAGTGTTAATCCCTAATATTACCACACTATACAATACTGTTGGACAAAACCTACATTCGGAAGACCAACTCTGATAAGCTTATGAAATGTGGGCTGTCTAACGAGCGTTACGTTCCGACCGTTCTCTACACCAACGTTAGTTTAAAAATACCGCATTGAGTGTCCGCAGATTTCGGAGTGGCATGCCTCTTAAATACTCTGCCCACAATCTCATCTTGCTCCTATCTCTTAACTTTCTTGTATCACCGGGATATTTGAAAATCATTCCCAAACCAGCATCCGGTGGATCCCTATCCTTTTTCCTACTATCGTCGGCGCCGGCACCGTCTGTGCTTCTTTTCACGCCATCATAGCCGCCGATGTTGCCCAGCAGATATTCACTATAGCAGCTGTCAACAAGAATCCTCAGATTCTTGACCTCTCCCATCTGGGACCTCAAACCACGCTTGAGCCTATCACAAAATGCTTCGCATGAGCTCCTCATGCCCACAAATTGCAACGTCACCCGTTCTTCCTTCCCCCCTGACGATGTGGAAGTAGCTACCCCATGCCAGGTGGTAATGGCTAGAGCAAACATGTAGCTCCTTGAATGTAGACGCTCAACCCGACGGATAGCACATAGCGGAAGGGTGAAGCCAATACCGGCGGTCGCGGAGGCCGCCGCCGAAGAGCTCGGAGGGTTTGGGGAAAAGCAGAGGAAGCTCTCGGAGAGGTAGAGTTTGCCAACATAGTGGTCTCCAGATGGAAGTGTAAGCTCGCAAGTTATCTCTTGGAGTGGTGTCTGCGAATCGGGAAGACGAAAGTGGTTGCGGAAGAGGGTGGTCTTTGTCGGTCTGGAAGAAGTTGGGGAGGCTGGTGATGCAGGAGGAACATCTGTTATGAGGGCTGTGGCTTTCTGTAAGAGGGAGGAAAACATGCCGGACGGGGTGGGAGGTAGAAAGTGGTGGAGTAATAATCTGGGAGTGTTTGCCTGTGTATTTCCGGCTGTAGGACTGCTCCTCTGAGTATTCGAGCTCTAGGTCAAGGCACCAGGCTATGGCGTAGAATACAGAGAGATAAGTATTATTATCTCCCTGCTTCCGAGCTGAGTTTTGTCGAAGGTGCAACCAATTTTCTCTTCTCCTTCCGATGATGGTTGGTCAGTACAAGCGAGGTATTCAACACTGACGGGTAGATGAGCATCAGTCAGCCAGCTATTAGTAAGTGGTCCTCTTTCTCTCTCTCATCGGTATTCTCAGAGGGAGTCCTATCCTATCGTGGGGTTCCTACACGACCATGAGCGCTGCGGTTGCCCCATCTGGTCAACTCTCTTCAGTCCTAGAGTAAATTCCATCTTAAAACAGTTAGCGTCTGTGTTTGCTTGGTAATCAATCTCATCTCGAGGAGCACGCACTTCCACGAGAGTCTTGGCGGTGATAGGCTAGAATTCTCAGGGTTAGGGGTTTTCCTGGTCAAAACATCGCGACTTCTGGGGGATCTCCGGCTGGACTGGAGCTACACCAGGCGAGTGTTGTCCTCGTCAACAACCACAGTCACCAACAAACTGGAGCTGCGCTACAGGTTCGCAAAGGTAGGCTTTCCCAGCCCCCTCCAGTTATTCCATCTTGCTCCCTACCAGCCGCAAAGGGAACAAGGAGAGGAGGGAGAAGAGAGAAAGAAATCAGAAAAATCGAGTGTCTTCGGAATTAAGCCGCCTTCTCAGATTTGACCCGCCGCCTCTTTTGCAACACTACAGACGCCTCTCCTCTTTCGCACTAATTTCAGCAATACCTTCGACACTACCGGTACCTTCATCCCACCGGCCGATGCAAGCAAACAAAGCACCTTATTAAAGCTTGCTTACCCTTTGTTTACCAACTTATCCGTCCATAAAATCACAACACAACAACAATATACTTTTAAAACAAAGAACTTCGAATCATGTCAGGCTTGAATCGGAAATCAACAGGCGACTTGAAAGCCGCTGCTGGACGAGATCCATCAAAACCCCGTCCTTCCTCCGCTACTCCAGGTCCTTCATCAGCACCACTACCAAGCTCCATACCACGGCCTGCTCCTTATAATCGGCAAACGTCTACTCCCACTCGCCCTACATCGTATCGCAACGAAGTCAATACCAACAGCAATAACCAGAATAACACTGAAACGACAGGTGTTGGACTCAGCGTCGGATTGGGCTTAGGCGGACTCTCAAGGGCACCAAGACCGTCCCCGCCGGGTCCGGTCAACGGCCGCAATTCGGCTGCTTTACGTCGGAGTACATCTGCACAATCTAAATTTCCCGGGGGGGCTAGTTCGTCTGTCACCGCGATAGGATCGCCTGCGAGAATACCAGTTCCCTCCAATCGGAAGACAAGGTTGAAAGAACGAGAAGGATCCCAAGACGGTACTTCAAGCAGTTCGGCTTCATCATCTGAAATGGAGTCAGATACAACAGCCACGAAGGACTTGAGAGAGAATAAAGAGTCACATCCTTTTAACGCAAGAGAGTTTTATGTAACCATATTCAATAAATATGATCCTGCTGATACAGGCTCTGTAGGTTATTCCTCTACCCCAAACTTCGCTACTCCGTGGCTTAGTAAACGATACATTTCAACGCTCGTAGTCTTCCTACTTCCTTACTAACTTCAAGATAGGTCGCAGTGCGCGATGTTGTTGCGATTCTTCGTGAGCTTGAGAAAGGCTTCGGCTGTACCACATACTCAATTCTTGGTGCGGATGGTGAAATGGCCGTTCGAACCGCAATGGAAGAGGCCCCTTCGTTAACCCTATCGCAATCTGAGTTTGAGGTTATGGCTCGGAAGATGTTGGGATTTGGGCTTATTGATCGTTTAACCGAACTCCAAAGCACTAACACAGGTCAAGAGGAGCAGCTAGCCAACCGCCAACCATCTCCACCCAATATTGATACGTCTGCTTCTAAAAGTCCTACGTTCGAGGGCTTTGGTAGCGGTCTTATCAGATCCCCAAGGCTTTCCCCGAGGCGGTCACCATCGAGGGCCAACGCACAAGAGGATTCGATTTTCGATGCATTGCACAGCTCGCCTAGGCCGTACGCTGAAAGTGGTGATAGTGTTGGAGACGACTCAACGGGATTTATTGGAGGTCCACCAATTGATTCTAGCACTCCTGTTAGAGCTAGGAACCCCGTCAACTTCCCGGGGCCAGAGCCGGCTCCGGAGGAGCAAAGTTTAAGGCAGAGAAGGAGTTCGAATACCGATGAGGCAGGGGGAGAGGAGGGCAAGCTTCTGGCTGTAAACCCAATGTGGCTTGAGATGTCCTTGGAGCCAGCTGCACTAAGTGGTTTAACAGTCGAAAATCTTAGGGACCTTCTTCAAGAGTTTCGTCAGTTTTGGGAGGATTTCGAGACTCGCCGGAGACGCCTGGAGGAGGTTGATAGAAAGCTTGATCAGGCTAACCAAAGGTACACCGAACTTACAGCCTATTGGGAACAGAGGTACTATACCATTGAGAACAAAAACCAGAGATTGCAGAAGGAAAAGGAAAGGTTGGCTGAGGAGGCTAAAAAATTCGAGTCCCAATATACAAAGGGTTCGATTATGATGCGAACGATGGAGGATGAAATTGCCAAATCCGAGACCCGAATCGAAGAACTCGAGCGCTTTCGAAAACAAGAGGTTAGGAGGAGAGAAGAAGTTCAATCACTATTGCAGCGGGAAGTCAGCACTGCAAAAGCCGATCGAGCCAAACTCACCGATATGGAACGACTGAACGAAAAGCTGCTGAGCGAAGCTAAAAAATATATCCACGACGTCGAGAAACTGCAAACAGAGATTAGTGCTAAAGAGGAAGAACTCAGTACTAAGGAAAGAGGCATCGCGGACCGAGATATGAGGATTGAGAACCTGGAAAGGGAACTCAACAAGGTCAAAGGGGACTATCAGGCATTGGAATCGCAAAGTAGGTCCGCCCATAGAGTGCCGAAAGGGAGTGTTAGGGTTACAAGACGTCTCGGCGAAGAAATTGGAAGCTTTGAGCCCGAAGAACTGGTCCCCCTCCCACAATCTGAGGGGGCCAAGGGCACCGGTATGAACCCACGCAGGGGGATTTATCAAAACAATGCTGACATGTCTACGTTTTTAGACTGGACTCTTCCCGGTCCCGGTACGGGTGTCATTGGAGGTCAAAAGGCTGAGGGAGCCTCGTCCCTGATCCCCGAGCCTGGTATGCATGTCCATCACCTCGAAACCATTGACCAGAGTGCCTTTCTTGCGCTTCCCGTAGCTCAGAGTGCCAAAACGTTATCCCTCCCCTCCGATGCAGGATCTGGGGAAAACGAACCCCATGCATATGATGCTGCCCGGCCGGTGGGTCAGAGGAGGAGTGAAGCAATGGGCGGCCGAGGTGGCGAAACGGAAAACCCGGGCAACACTCGTGGCAGTGGTGGCGCTGGTGGTGGCGCTGGTGGTAGTGATCATTCGGACAGTTCTTCAGATGGAGATGGCGATGGTGGTCGTGGTAACCGTGGCAGTAACCGTGGTGGTAACCGTGGTGGTAACCGTGGTGGTAACCGTGGTGGTAACCGTGGTGGTAACCGTGGTGGTAACCGTAGCGGTGGCCGTGGTGGTGGTGGCCGTGATGGTGTTGCCGGTGGGGCTGGTGGTAGTAATCATCCGGACAGTTCTTCAGATGGAGATGGCGATGGTGGTCGTGGTAACCGTGCTGGTGGCCGTGCTGGTGGCCGTGGTGGGGGCCGTGCTGGTGGCCGTGGTGGTGAGAAACCAGGTGATCCTTCGAGTGGAGATGACGATGGTCGCGGCAGTCGCGGCAGTCGTGGTCGTGGCGGTCGTGGCGGTCGTGGTGGTGGCCGCGACGGAAAGGAGCCGCGTGACTTTCGTGTAGAAGATGAAAGAGGGGTTTGGGTGGGCCAATTTCGCTTCACTGGTATAGATGGCGAATATATTGAGTGTATCCGCACTACACTCGAAACCCGGGCCCATCTTAAAGATCTTGCTGATAAACCTCGACTCACACTTGCCGACGTAGAGTTCTTAACCAACTTCATTAATCAGCAAAGCACACCTCCCGATCAAGCAATCCTTCGAGAGATTTGGGGTCTTGCTCCAAGGGCAGAGCGTGCTGCGCGCCGAACCCTCCGCGAGGAGGCTTGGCCTGCACGGGGTGAGAAGGCGGCTTTTGGACTCGTCAGTGTCAACAGCCCATTCGGGATTCTCGCTTGGCCCTGGAGACAGCTCTGGGACATCGCCTTCAGTTTAGACGACGCAGACTACCAACTTCCCGGAACAAATGCCTTTCAGGACTACATCAACGAAAAGCGGATGCGGACGACACGAGGGGGAAATGGCGATGACAGTGTGAACCCAGCTAGAGCCGCTCAGGGCCAATCAGGTATTGACCCCGAGATAAGTGCGAAGCGGATCTACTCAACGCTCCCTCGCCGCCCGCACCAAACTCCAGTCGCTTCCATTCTCCGCGCGGGCCCCAAGCCAGGAGCCGCCTGGGGTATACTCACTTTCCTGGGTCTAGGACTAGTGCTCACTCTGGCCATTTACAATTCGCTTATCTTCTTGCGCATGCGCAGCGACCAACACTCCTGGGAATTCGCCAACGGGTCCCGATCCAGTGCGGGGCCCTTTTGGTCGGTCGAAAACTCATGTTGGTCAAATTGCCTTAGCGGTATCTGGGGTGGACCGAGCCAGAGCTCTAGAAAATCGCAACAATGGGAATGGCTCTGGACTCTACTTGAAGATTGGGTGGCTACGAATGATGAGGGGCAGATCCTTCCATCCTAATTATATCCCTCTGTCTTTACCTCTCTTAGCTTAACCTTTCACTCCTTTTCCCCCACCTTTTCAAAGTTCACTTGCTGTCTCCTTTGTCAGGTTCCCGGCACTGCTCTGCTCTATCTTATCATGTCTAATGGAGGTTTCATTGCCTTTTTTTGTCCGCATTTTTAGTGTATTCCTTCTGTATCATCGATTCTCCTCTTTTCTTCTTACTCCTGTCCATTCGGGTACCGCGTTTTTACCTTACCATCCCCTTTCTCGTTACCTTTTCCCAGTTTCATGAGTCGTCACTCGCTATTTCAAGTAGCACTGACCCTTCCTCCACCTATCAAGCTATAGTTTCCACCCATACCAATGACTCGATCATTTCCTTACGTGCCACGCTATTACACCCAAAAATAGTTCGATGTATAGTTACGGGGGGTTTGTACAATAGCCATTTATTGCTTTCTAGATGTAATACCTAAACCTGCTAATCACGCACGACATTTCATTTCCTCTCGTTTCGAGAAACCTGCCCTTTGGTGACGTCTCCGAATAAAAGAACCGGAGATATGGAGGAGGACTAAAAAAAACACCAAAAGATAACTGAATGGAGTGAGGATCGAACTCACGCGGGTTGCCCCACTAGCACCTGAAGCTAGCGCCATAACCACTCGGCCATCCATCCATTGTGTAAGATCGGTGTTGTTTTTGGTTTCATATACCAAACATGAGTTACTGACCACATCATGACACACTCAAACACCGATCATCGACATCCCTCCCTTGAGAAATTCCGAGTGAGAAAAAAAACCCCCATGTTATCCATTGAGCACCCTAGAAACCCTCTCCACGAGGCTTCCCAATCTATCGCTGTTTCGACCCAATATTTCCCCTCCGGACACCTCCGAATCTCCGATAGGATCTCCCTTGCTTCCAGAATGCTTTTTATCCAGCGCTCCTTCGGAGCCTTTTGCTATGGGGCTCCCGGTATTTATATGATGTCCCCGCCGCCACCGCCAAGGTCCCGAAAAGACGTTAGTAATTTGATTTCGCATACGAGAACCCTGGGAGGCTATCCGATGGATGTGGTTGAACCAACCACTACGTCACACAACTAATCACTCATATAAGCGGGAGCCAAGTCATGATAGCTAGTTTAGGGGAGGGGTAATAAAAACCCTGTGGTAGGGTGCCGGCGTCTTGGATTTCGCCCGTCGGAAGGGCAACCCCCGTATAGGACACCGTTCGTCGGGAGATATCGATAGGGTTCGAATGTTCCTGGATTCGCCGCCGCGCCGCAGCACATCACCCGCTCATTGAATTTGGCGGTTTGGGCGCAGCCTGTAGGCAACTTGATGCTTATCGCTGATCGTGCCGTTGAGGGAAGAAGAACGGGGGGGAGATAAGTTTGCGTCGCGGGTTTAAATACGAGAGGGATGCTAGGTGGCAAAAGTGTTTGGGGGGACCGATGACCTGCCATTTTGCCCTAGAATGTTACCTGTGGGTGCTCTCCTCGGAAAGTTTCTGGGTTAATTTCTGAAATGGCAGAAGGCATAGAAGGGGAAATGGATTCAATTGTTGGGCGGGAAGGTAGATGTGAAGGTTCTTATTCGTTCTCAGGAGCGAGTCTGCTAACCAAAAGAACTAACATGTGTGCACATCCATAGGTTTACCCTTAACACAGTCATACTCTTTCACCAACATATCATAGCTAAGATGGTTTCTCATACCTTACAACACTCAGCACTCAACATTAATAAACCCGCATTTCTCCCAGTTTTACCCTACACAGGACCCTTCCTATCCACCAGTGTGTCCGGTGCTAATACACGACGGTATTTACGAGGTCGTATAACCCAGAGGGTTTGAACTCTAATCAGAGCAGGGGATGGCCGGGGTGGTAGCGAATAGTATCATACTCACTATTGCGAAACTGGCGCATGGTATCATAATGTTCCAGGTCAAGAAAGCTTACGCCTTCGGGATGACAAACTGCACTAGGGCTTGCAGTCACTCGGGTTCGTAGCATCTCTACTGATCGGAGTACAGTACCTCTACCCACTGGATAGGATGATACACCTTGTGTCCTGCGAGTCAAACAAACCTACAAGGCGATAAATATTAACCACAACCTAAGGAAGAAGAGGAGGAATAAGAAATGATAACTCCGGCTCGTAGGGCAGAGAAATCCACTACCAAACCGGTAACTGCAACATAGATATGAGTACATAGATTCAGTCCACCTCGCACCCACAACTTGCCCTGCACTACTCGTACGCAGTAGAAACTCCCTCGAATTCTATATGTATTATACGATATAACACTAGACCTCAACAATTCCCGTCACCCATTCAAACCACTAAATGAACAAGCACGTTGCACCGGGGTACAATCCCTTCAGCAATCATCCCATACCAACCATTATCAGAAATTCTAAGCACCATCCGAAATTTCCCGGTTCCCCCCAATCACCCACACCCCACTCCCAAGTATCGTATCAGCGGGCACCACAAATCGCAAATTAAAACCCCGGGCGCGGGTACGAGCAAGCATAAATAAAGTGGCTAGCCTGTAAAAAGAAACGGGAACGGGGAGGGGGCGAGTTGATCCACAAGGAGTGCTTCCAAGCCCTGGTGATAGCCCGGATCGGGGTTTCGTATCTGTACTAGCACAGTGTCCGCCAGTGAGCAATAACCCAGAATCCCTAAACAACCCTTCCGAGTGATGACAGATGACCGGACACCTTCCTGGAGTATATACTTTAGATTCGGGAAAGCTGATAGGAAATCGTATTTCCCAGTGATAACTCACCTTTTACCTTTTATTTTCTGTTCGGCGGAACGAAGTTCCAGAAGTGTGTGTGTGTGCACCTGTTCAGGCTTTGAAGTTCGGGCTTTGAATTTCGGGCTTTGAATTTCGGGCTTGATGGCCCAATGTACGAGTAGTCCACCATTCGCTTGCATTGTACAAGTGCCAGGCAAGATGTTTTCGTACAAGTACAAGATAGGGGTATCCATAGTTAACCAGCAAATTATCTCTGTTCTTGTACGAAACATTCTTGCCTAACACTTGTAAGGTGCGTCGGATTGGGCTTCTGTATAAATAGTAGATTACTATTATTTGCAATTGTTCGATACTACATACAACTCGGGCAAGAGTGCAGAGTTGCCCCTGCCGCGCAGAACTCGACTTTTTCAAGCGCCGGAAAACCGCTCCATAGGATTGTAAGTAAAGCACTTGCGTCTGGCATAAGGTATTCGAAAAATTAAACGGGATTTTATCCGCTGGCAGAGTGATTGTGTAATAATAGCAGTGTTCTTAGATACTCATGACCAGATGGCGGTAAAGTACCACCACCACGGTACTGTACCGTACAGTAGACTAAATAGCACAAACCCACCCATAAGCGCCACCGTTACGACGAGGAGAAAGGGAAAAACCTCATACCGAACCAATCTCATGCACAACCAACAGGATCTGACACGGCCAATGTTAACCATCGTATCGGCAGATAATCCCGAGCAATGGCGCCGCATATCAACCAACACTAACTTACCTACCCGTCCCGCTGAGAATGAGGATTAGTTTATTTGAGGGAGGGATGGAGGGGAGGAAAGGAAGGGAGGGGGAAGGCCGAATGAGACAACCTGGGTTTTGTGTGTGGGAGGACAGAGACGATGGGTTGCCCCTTCTCTCCTGACACGGTATAAGATCGGCTCACTAGATGTGTTGGATCTTATCCGGAATTCGCAATTCTCTTAATCCATCGAGCAAAACCTATCGTGGGCTGGCCAACTGAAATTCCACTGGTAAATTGATAGCGTGTACTCGCCGAAAATAAAAGTCTGTCTGTCCCCGACCTTTACCTTCACGCCGGGTGGGGGGTTCAGAACTGTGGAGTGTTGTTTAGGGGTGGGGACTGGTCAGTAAGTGTCCAGTGTATGATACTGTATAGTACGTGAATAATTTAATTAGTGTCATATCGTACTTCTACTTGGAAGCCAATAGAAATGGAATTAAAGTCACTTGTAGAATAAGAAGCAAGAGAGTTCAACAGGTCAAGATACTTGAAATTATAGAATGATTAATCCTTCTATATACATAATTCCACTAAGGTCATAATAATATTATGATGACCAAGCTTTTTACATGTTGACCCTCTCTTAAAAGGGCAAAGGGTAAAACTTCAGGTATACCAATTTGATGCTCTAATATTTCAAGTATAAAATAAAGAGCTACAGGCATCCTATATTAAACCAATATTGAAGCAACATTGTTACCATGGTAGTGGATAGCTCTTTCCTATTTTAATTGTTATCAACAAGCCTGTATTCTTCTCTTTTATATATCTACCTTCTACCAATTTGTGAATTTCATATATAAACAAATCCAGATACAGGTTTAAATCTGAAACTAATTTTTGTTTTATGTACAGAATTTCTCTGTATTCATTACACATTTTTTATTATTAATTTATTTTCAATTTTGGTGTTTTGATAACTTTTCTACTAGGTTTTTACTTGAGATAAAAAATTTTCAAAGCAAAGTAAGACTTATATGTGTATATGATATAATAAATAGATATTTTTTTTATATTGTATTTAATCATATAATATAATTTTTACAGTATACTAACAAAAATCAGTCTTTTTCCTTTCTGTAATGTGTTCGCAAGGTGCTAATCACGTTATCAATAATAGATACAATAGTTGGCAGGTGGCCTGCTCTTCCAGAGAGGAGGCGAGAGCTGAGAACTAAAGGAGGCTTCGAGGGTGTACTGAGGAACAAAGAAGTAACCGTTCAACCAAGTATATTGAAATACTGTCTGTCGAAGTCTGCTCTTTCTATCGTAGAGACAGGCGGTCTTTAAATACACAAATCTGTTCATGTCTTAAGATGAACGAAACTAATCAAAGGTATCACTCGATACACTTTGGTAAAACTCTTTAAGTGTCAAAGCGACACTTGAAACAAAATATAAAACAAAACCAAGTATCAAACGATACTTAAAACAAACCAAGTATCAAAGCGATACTTAAAACAAAACATAAAACAAAACCAAGTATCAAACGATACTTAAAACAAACCAAGTATCAAAGCGATACTTAAAACAAAACATAAAACAAAACCAAGTATCAAACGATACTTAAAACAAACCAAGTATCAAAGTGATACTTAAAACAAAACATAAAACAAAACCAATAACTCAGTACCCGTACCGGTTACATTCCCCAAAACAAAACAACTGTTTAAACAAACAAAACCTAATAATCATCAAAAGCAGAGTCTGAGAAACTAAGGGCTTTGGTTTCCGCTAAAAACTCTTCATCGTAAGTGTCACACCAGGGACAAGAGGAAACTCTAAGGAAACACTTAGACTCGAAGAAATCTAAATCATAGTAGTCACGAATACCAGATTCGTGCTGTATATCAACCCAAGCATGATCGCAATCAGGACAGTAGTCAATCCAGAGGATTTCGAAATAGTCTTCAAGTTGGATAGCATCGCGGTTCAACAACAGTCCAACAACCTGTTGTCGCTGCCTCACATTGAGCTCCACATAGTTTGACATCGTTATGGTATTCGGATGGTAATTGGTGACTAGATAAAGTTGTCGAGGGCCTGCTCCATAGCTTGATTCTCCTCATCGCTGCTTTCGAACTCCGACTCAAAGTATGGTGCCCAAAATCCATCTCTAGCTTCGAGTTCTGCATGCCATCGCTCAGTTTTTGGCATTGTAGGTGTCCAACACATGGTGATATAATTGATTGTTGGGGGGAGGGATTCATTTGACATGTTGTCTTTCCACCATTCGTTCACCATATTCATAGCGTGCTCAAGTCCTTCCAGTGGTTCTCAACTGTTTTCTCTCGTCGGATATCCTTTCCATTTGACTAGGAACTGATCATTTCCATGCCAAAGGCGGTGGTCTCTGATTTTTTCAACTTCCCATTCATCCTTCTTATCGATGATGATAGGTGCAGGCCGAGAGTGGGTCCTTTCAGGAAACTTGGAGTCGTCATTTGGATGGAATCGCTTGACAGCTGAGGCGTAAAAGACTGCAGTATTGCGGCGGTACATGCGTCCATCCATCTGGACAGTGTAGTTCTCCGTATGCTCGTCAAAGGATATGACTTTGAAGGGTCCGCGCTATCGGGGTTGCAGTTTCTTGCTGCGTCCGACATTGGTAATGAACATGTTACCATGTACCATGAGCATGTCTCCTGGTGAGATGGGGACATGTTTGCGTCGTCGTTTCTGGGCAGTAGTGGTGCTTCGGAATTGGGCAGCCTTAACAGCTTGGAAAGCATCGTTCCGAATTGCTTGGTGGCGGTTTAGATGGTCATCAGAGGCAGGGACTGAGGAGTTCTTAAATAGTGTTGTAGGTAGGAGGGGGTATTGACGACCAAAGACTGCCTTGTATGGTGACATCCCCAAGGTATCTGAAAATCCGGCATTGATATATGCAGCGAGCTCAACAAGGGCTGGTTCCCAGTTGGTTTGTTGTTCATTGATCATATTCCTAATTCCGGTTTTAACTTCGCGGATTCTTCGTTCTGCTTGGCCATTAGTCTCATGGTGTCCTGGGGCAGCCATAATGTGGTTTATTCCGAGGGAGGTCAAGGTTTGCTTCCAGAATCTGGCGGTAAAGCGGGGATCAGCATCACTGACAATAGATAAGGGGTACCCGTGGGGGGTAAACAAGGATCGTTGTAGGTTATTCCAGGTGTCTTTGGAGGAGTCGATAATCTTCATTGGTATTAACCAGGTGTATCCAGAGAATCGATCCACAGCTACCAGGATGGTGTCATATCCGGCGGACTTGTTGAATGGTCCTGCGAAATCGATGGCATAGGATTCAAATATTTCACATGGTAGTTGGAGGGTCTAAGCTTTCCCTTCAGGAAGTTGTGTTCGCTCCTTATTTGCCTGACAGAGTTCGCATTGCCTGACAAACTCGCGGAAGTCCTTTCGCATTTCAGGCCAATAAACATATTCTGAGGCATATTGGAGGTTGCGATCTGCACTGTGGTGTCCTTTGTTGTGAATTTCGGATATGACATATTCTCTAATAGTCATTCCATTGAACATATGGCCCTTTGGTATGTATAAGCAACGTTCACCATAACGGGTGCTGGTATATACCATTCCGTTTGATATGTTGTAGGGAGCAAGATCTCCATGCCTGGAGCTATCCATGGCTTTGAAGTAAATTGGGTCATGGCTATATCCTGCTATCATTTGGCTTCGGAAAGAGGAGGTTAATTCTTCTGTGGTTGATCTAACATCTCGTTCATCCTCGATTAGGGATCCTCTTGTTGGTTCGATAGGAACTTCCTCTTCCTCAAAGGTTTCGTAGAGTTGACGCCGATGTTCGGGAATAGTAGGGGGTATGACCAAGACAATGGTTTCATTGTGGTATACTCGTAAAGGTCCACCATATAGTGGTCGTGAATCGATTATGGGAGGAGAGGATGGCGGGGCTGACTGTGGGGGGTGTAAATAGGATATTGCATCCACGTAGGCTGCTGCTTGTTCGAGTTCTTCGAGACCTTGGTATCGTGTTGGAACAGGATTAAGGGTATGAGGAGGTTGGGTCGATTCATCTTCATTGATCATCTCTTCTGCTCCTTCTATGGTGTCGAAGCTGGTGTCTTTGGAATCGTCAGCAGGCATATAGTACGGTCGCTGGTATCTGTTGCCGAACTTGATCTCAGTCTGGTGAAAAGGGCAGGTGTCATGATAACAGTGGGACCAGTGGAGTCTGCTTTGTTCAAGTTCGTGAGGAGGTGTGCTGCGGAGCGTGCAATTGTCTTTCCATTCTTCATTAATGTCCTTTCCTCATTCTGTTCCGGCAGCACTGTACATGGTGTAAGAGAAAGGATTGGAGGGAGCGGCAGAGCTGGCGGTAGCCATCGATGGTTCTTGTTCATAGGAGGTGTCGTCAGGGCTGTCCTCGTTTTGTCTTGTGTGGTCGTGAACAAGGGGAGGGTTTGCGAGGTCTTGATTCTCATATAGGCGGGATAGAACATCAGCTAAATAGTTCATTCTTCCACGGGTATAGATGATTTTTGCATCGTATTTGCTGATCTCGCCTATCCATCTCGTTCTTCTTCTTCCCGGTATTCTTTCTGTTTTAAGATTAGTGAGAGGTTGGTGGTCGGTGACAATAGTGAAGATATTGCCCATTAGGATGTGGTTGAAAGCGGCGAGAGCATCAATCACAGCAAGGGCTTCCTTGTCTGTTGTTCCATAGTTCATCTGTGAGTTAGTGAACTTCCTGCTATGTAATGCCGCCGGCCTCGCCATTTCATAGGAGGTCCCTTGCCCAACCCATGCTCTAACTCCAATATCCGATACATCAGTAATCAGCCATATTGGTTCTGGTTTACTATAGTCGATAGGTTGAATAACGTTGGCGTTTTTAATCAATTCCTTAATGTTGGTAAAGGCTTGGTCATGAGTGTGGGTCCAGACAAATTCTGCATTGCCGGTAAGGTCTGTGAACGGCGCTGTCACAGTGGCATGGTGTGGTAGGAACTGGGCAATATAGTTGACTAGTCCTAGGAATCACATGAGTTCCTTTTGATTCCGGGGTGTCGACCATTCCGTTAAACAGGCTATTTTTCCTGGGACTGCATGTATTCCTTCATCATCTATAACATGTCCTAGAATATCAAGTTTGTCGGCAAACAGGATTGATTTGTTTCTGCTAGCGTAGAATTTAGCTTCCCTAAGTTTGGTACAAATCAAACCTTTATGGTAGACGTGTTCTGTTTCGGTGTTCGAGAAGATGAGAATATCATCAATGTAGACCCAAACAAAATGGTGGAGGTATTCGCTCAGGAGGTTTTCCATAATTCGCATAAAGGTGGCGGGTGCATTCATATCACCTTGTAACATAACTCGGCTAATGAAACTTCCGAAGGGTGTTTTGAAACTGTTGTAGCATTCGCTTTCTGGATCTAACCTTGTTTGGAAGTAGGCATCGCTTAGGTCAATCTTACTTCGGAATCTAGCCCGTCCAACTGCATTTAGGATCTGGGTTTGGTTTGGGATAGCCAAGCTGGCCATAACCATGTTTTTGTTCCGTAGCTTGAGATCAACCAAGGGGCGGATTCTTTTGCCATCTGCTTTGGGTTGAACAAACATAGGAGCGGCACTTGGGGCTTCTGCTCGGTAGATGACTCCTCCTCTTTGTTGTTGGTTGATCCAATCACAAAGTGGACTTTTGTATGCGTAAGGAATAGAGTAGGTGGGTTGGTTCTTGAGATTAGAGGGATCTTGGAGGCGAATGTGATGATTCACCTCTCTCATAGGCGGTAGTTCTTTGGGTATTTGATCAGGGAAAACATCAGAGTATTCATCCAATAGTTTTTGGGTAGTTGCTTCACAGACTGTGGCTCGGTACTATCCGCTTGTTGGCTTGCATGAGACTCTGCCCTTCTGATCTGGGAAATCGATGGTTGATTCCCCTCACCTGATTATAGCTTTGTGGCGGTTCAGGAATGGCATACCTATTAGGGCATCGTATTTGGCTAAATTTCCAACCAGCATTTCCTGGGAGGGTAGGACAGCAGAACCAAGTCGAATAGTCGCACTACAGGTTTTATGACTTGTGGATCGTGATCCCTTTACTGCCATCTTGACTGGTATAGGTTGATTATGGTCTCGAGTTGGGAGTCCATGGACAGAGACAAAGGCATTGCTGATCATATCTCTCCCGATTGCACCAGTGTCGAATAGGACTCGGGCCTTTTTGCCATTGATCAGGATAGTACCTTCAAGGGCGGTGTGTGCTTTGAATGTAGCCGGAGGTCGGAGACTGTTGCATTCCACATCGATATATCCGATATGGATCTCTTCATATTCGCTGGATTGGGTATTATTGCTTTCAACATAGTTGGCCGATGCCTCTTGCTTAATTGCCTTTCCTTTCCCTTTCTTCGTAGGACAGTTTCTTGCCATGTGTCCTGTTTTTCCACATTCAAAACATTCTCCTTTTTGCCGCCTTGATTCTTTGGAGGATTTTGTTTTCTTCCTGAAAACCCGAGAGGTATCATCTTCAGAGTTGCTGGAGGCTTTGTGTCGTGGCTGGCTGTTCCTACTAGAAGATGTCTGTGTTTTGTAGGCCTTGGTCTCAGGGAGAATGGTGTCCTTTCATTCTGCTCTTACAATTATTACTGCAATATCATCACCATCTTCCTCGAGTGGTTCTACTTCTCACCGGAGGGTAGGGTGCATGGTGTCGTAGAATCGTCGCTTCAGAATGTATTTAGAGATACTTCCTCTCTCCATTCGGTCCTTATATATTATTAGGTCCGTAGCCACATCGGTGATTCGCTTGACATGCATTCCGTTAACTTGCTGGAGCTGGCTGAATTTGTTGTATAGGAGGTCGTTGGTTATAGAGGATTGGAATCGTCCTTTCAGGTAATCGAGAACTGTAGATCCTCTTAATCTTACATTCCTGCCGAAATCCTTATAGCATTGGTGGTATGCGTCGGTTGCCTTTCCTTCACAGAATGATCCAATGATAAGTCCGGTTGTAGGGTCTTCCACATCTTTTCCTTGTAAGAGTAGGAAGTGTGAGAGTTCTGTTGCCCATCGTTCAAAGGCTTCAGGTTTGAGGTCTTTTCCTTCTCCTGTGAACTTTGCTGGGAGGTGGAGTTTAAACTTAGAGGGTTCAAATGCTGCGGGTACCTCCTCTTCTTCAGGCCTTGCCCGAGATTTCCCTCCTCCAGAAGGCCCTGCTCCTGTGCTAGCCATATCTGATTCGCTACTAGATTCGGGGTCGTTTGGAGGTTCAAAGGAAGGCTTCTTTGCCGGGGTAGAAGGGAATTCTCCTGGAGGTTGTGTATCTTACGTGTTTGCAGGATCGCCCGGCTCTTTAGCGGAGTGCCGGGGTTGTTTCTTTCTTGTAAGGTCTTGCCGTGGGATTTGCTTCCCACTCCTGGTCGTTAAAGACTCTATCTTGGGTTTGAGATGAAGCCGAATGTGCTGAGATTCTGCCGCTTCTCTCTGCTAGCGTTCTGAGGTGGATATCGATAGGTTGATCAGGCCTAAATCTGGGGACAGGTTCTTAACCACTTGCTGAGGTTAAAAAAATGTAACGTGTTCGCAAGGTGCTAATCACGTTATCGATAATAGATACGATAGTTGGCAGGTAGCCTGCTCTTCCAGAGAGGAGGCGAGAGCTGAGAACTAAAGGAGGCTTCGAGGGTATACTGAGGAACAAAGAAGTAACCGTTCAACCAAGTATATTGAAATACTGTCTGTCGAAGTCTGCTCTTTCTATCGTAGAGACAGGCAGTCTTTAAATACACAAATCTGTTCATGTCTTAACATGAACGAAACTAATCAAAGGTATCACTCGATACACTTTGGTAAAACTCTTTAAGTGTCAAAGCGACACTTGAAACAAAACATAAAATAAAACCAAGTATCAAACGATTCTTAAAACAAACCAAGTATCAAAGCGATACTTAAAACAAAACATAAAACAAAACCAAGTATCAAACGATACTTAAAACAAACCAAGTATCAAAGCGATACTTAAAACAAAACATAAAACAAAACCAAGTATCAAACGATACTTAAAACAAACCAAGTATCAAAGCGATACTTAAAACAAAACATAAAACAAAACCAATTATCAAACGATACTTAAAACAAACCAAGTATCAAAGCGATACTTAAAACAAAACATAAAACAAAACCAATAACTCAGTACCCGTACCGGTTACACTTTCTCTAAAACAGAGGCCCCTAAATTCTAAGATAAAGCTTAAAGCTATTTGAAGTATATACTAAACATTACATATTATTTTGTTGTAAAAAACTTGCCTTCAAATTCCATAGAGTAGTAAAGGGCCATTTGAAGTACTAGCTAGTTAATAATAATATTATTACTAAATACTTAGTAATATACTTTTACTACTCTGATAGCTATTAGAATTGCTCCTTGATTACTCATCAGCAAAAAAAATACCCTGCATCAGATGTGTCAGCTGTTGTAACTGGTATGGGTACTCAATTAAAGGTTTTGTTTTAAGTATCGTTTGATACTCAGTTTTGCTGTGTCATATTTACATTAATCTTATGAATACTTTATTGAATATGGACAAGAAACTTATGCATTATTTTCTTATTTAGTTACAAGATATATGGCATTTTCTTTATCTTTTATACACATTTATACATGTTGATTACATACTAGATTTATAATATTTCCTTAATATTTACCACATACTATCTTAGATTTATGTACACTTTTGGGATTTTTCTTGGCAGGTTTTCAGGGTCAAACATGTTCACTTTTATATTTCACTACCAAGAAACATATTCTTATTTATGTTGTTCCTAATTATATTTCTTTTATTACAAGTCGGCACACTCCTGTATATATAGGGGCTACCACCCACATACCTCACTTAGAAGAAATAATGAACAGAACCTCTACCAATTTACCTTCAAACCATACCACTCCTCACAAAATATGCCTGTGATATCCTCTTAATATCACGTAGTTTACTCAAGATATCTATATGATTGCATCTCTTAAGTCATAATTGCTAACACTAATCCAGTCCTCAACTCTTTGTATGAGTACTTAGAGGTAGACAAATATCGGGACCACTTCAAAAAAGAGATGTGTCTAGTATATGTAAACCAATCTAGAATAGGAAATTCAAGTGATATATGATGAGAGTATTTTGCTATTAGTAAAAGGTCAGGCCCACTTTTAAAAGAGATAGGTAGTAAGTGATAGGGGGAAAGGTATATACTATATGTAAAATAAAATACATGAATCAATATCAAGTAGGTCATCTATTGGCATCAATTACTGCTTGTAAACACTGATGCATAGAGTAAATTAAGCCTTCTAGTCATTTATTTGGAATAGAATTTCAAATAACATTAAGAGCCGTTTCCAAGATTCACATATTACCAATTCTCCCTTAGGTTTCCCCTAATTTATTCTCCATATCAAGCCATAAAGCTTCAATTAAATTTAAATCCAGGAATTGTACAAGCCAATGAATCGTTTCCATCTCATTCAGTATCCTATACCTGTTGGCAAATCCCTTGTAGCCTAGTGCCCTATCTTCAATCACAGCTACCCATCCATAGTGCTTACAACATGATTGTCAAAAAAGAACAAGATGCAGATGCATTATTCTTCTAACATATTCCCCAGAATCCACCTTTGCCTTTCCTGGTATGAAGACAAGTTTTGACTTCATGATCCTACAAAATCTACCCTAAAACAGTCTTGTCTCCCATCCTGATTCAAAGGTTTGATCGATGCAATCAGGATGGTACTTTTCATTGGCTTTTCAAGTAACCAAAGGCCTATTCCCAAAGCCAGCTATTGAAAACAATAACTCATCTGTCTATAGAATTCTCAGCTAATCCTCATAGTCCTACCCCAAACTCTCACACCACCAGGCAATACAGATAGGACAATTTGTGGGATGAATAGCAAATTTCCTTCAGGACATACGCCAATAGTATACTAACGACTCTATCATACTTCAAATTGTCTGTGGTCTGCATGCATAGCCCATTTCCAAACCAACTTCATACCAGGTAAGGTGTCATGTGTGAGTGTCATGAATTATAAAGGCCTCTAACCTTTGCTTCTCCTCCGCATTGAAAATTAGAGGCCTGCCTAAACAGTGAGCATTCAGCAGGTTTCGAGTTTCCTTTGCTTGTTTGTAAATCTACTTATTTCATTGTATTGGCAATAATTAAAATAAAGACTAGGAGAATAAACTGACTTTCTGACAGGTTCGTCTACCTATATTAAGTTACAGACTAATTTTTGTTCAGTTCCATCCTACTGTATCATGAAGAGTGATAATCTTTACCCTCTCATCACATGTTGTTTCCCGATGGTGTACTCCTTGGGGATTTTGATCATGAGTGCCTTTTTGCTGCATAATTCAAGAAGTTCACATATAACAAGGTGTGTAAGATGGAGGTGGTATGGTATGCTGTGAGAGAGGTAAAGGGTCGCGTTGACCAGGATATAAGTTCTTGTGCTACTGGGCTCCAAATACCCTTGCACCCGAGTACTTTGCCTCGGTTGAAGGAAGTTAGGGTCTGTAGATCAGTCTTGGCGCATTTTCTGACAATTCTGCACGCAAAGTGGCTATGCATTGAGCTTTTTAAAAACCCAACAATACTATAATAATATTATTATCAAGATATTTGAAAGAATCTTGGACCACACAATCGATTTTTCATATTTTTTTTCTTTTACAGCTTCAGAAAGTATTGAATAGAGAGCATAAAGTAGTACAAGTAGAATTTGATTTGCCACTTGCCATTATACTCTCTATTTTTGCCACCGTCCTCAGCCTCCCATTCCTGCAGTACACCAAGCTAGAGGAGGGGGATGTTGACCTTGTCGTGCCAAATAAAAAACACTCTCTGCGCACTCTTGTTCGTTTTGCAGGGGGCCGTGTAATATTGAGAGACTAATGCTCAGGGACATGTACCTGGCCGTGGATTTCAAATCTCCCGCCTTGAAAGTAGAGTTCCCTTCCTACTCCTAGCAGGGAAGAAGTACTTGTATTGTATTCGAAAATACGGATCGAGAGTTTGCGTTACGCACAGACATTTTGCTATATTTTTTTCCCTTTCAAATTCCTGTTTCCGGACAGTTTGTGCCCGCCACGAGCAGCTTTGTGAGTTATAACAGGGTCGACATATGGTAACTATGGGCAGGAAAGGGCTAGATAAAGTCTAGACAAGGAGCACACGATCAAGCCCGGGAAGCTGAGAAACCGCTCTCAAAGTATCATACTGCACGAGCACTTCTACCGCTACCGTATATGCTCCAGTGGAGTACAGTACTCGTACCGCACTCGCAGATTCCTACAAAGTGGTTCGCCGCGCACACTTACATAATTTCCTATCTTTACCCCCCTTCCGTACCGTATTATGTACAAGTACTCGTACAGTACCCTACCCCTATTTACCGCAGGCTGGGTGCGAGTAGATGGACTCACCCGCTGCCATCAGTGATTTGATTCGTAGAGCTCTCGCCGCGGCACTGAACTTCTCTGGCATGAAGTGTCTGAAACTGGGACAGGGTTTTTTCTCCGCTGGTTGGGTGGCGCCTGTGTGGCATTGGCCGCATTTTCAGGCACTTGTTGACAGATTCGAGATTTGGTGGTTAGGTTTCTCTGTGGATGGACGATAATCTCTACTGGTATGATACAAGAATGCCCACCAATTCCAGAGTCGTTCAACATCAGAGGCCTTCCAGAATACCATTTGCATCGCCCTCCTGGGGCCCCGAGTCCCGAACGGTCCCATGGCCTCACCATTTTTCATCAACATCTGCGCAAAATGGCTGTACCTCGATGGGGTTCCAGAAGAGCGCTGTTGCTGTTCCCGTTCTACGAGTCCCTTGTGGTCACTTTGCTGGCGCGATCGCTTACCCGGCATGATTGCCTACTGGGCGAAACACGTTAGTTACAGTGGTTTCTTGGTCGGCCTCATGAGGGTGTCTCAAAAACGCCTCACTGATCCTCCCCTCCTCCCCTTGCAGGAGCCTTGGCGATAATAAGCAAGAGGGGTAAAAAAGATATCAGCGACGAGCCCTCACCTTCGACTCCACCATGTGTTATGCCCCAGCCCGGCAGCCTATGATATTCTTTGGAAGGCCCGAAACAGTACGATACTGTAGAATCTGCGGCCAGCCACGCTTATTACCTACCCGAGCACGCACAGTGCTCCAGATCAGTCAGCGGCTAGCTATTTCGGACAGTAAATCTGGCAATTTTGGCTTCTCGCCAGCGAATCATAGTACTGTACGAGTACTCGAGCGCCCCTAGAACAGGGTTAGTGTGTTTGCCGCGAATTCTATGTTTCAGGCCGCCCAGGGGATAGTCTACGGTACTCGTAGGGAGCGAAATCTTTCAGGTACTGTGGGATCGTACGAGTGCTTGTACTGTACTAGTACGGGTTCCTGTACTACCGGCGGTGGCACAAGTACAATCTTGGAACACCCAAATACACGTCCAGTCCAAATTCATACTCGCTACTAATTGGTAATCAAAGATTATTGTACAAGCCAATTAGTGGTGACAGTGTATTTGGGCAGGTCATGCATTTGGGTCTTCATTGATAGTGCTGTGCTCGAGTGCCAGGTAAGATGTTTTCGTACAAGGCAGGGATTATTTTTCTGGTTAACCTCCAGTATCCTGTCTTGTCTTATACGAAAACATCTCTCCTTCTTCTTTTTTTTCTGTTAAATCCGTGATATGATTTTAGGCACGTTAGGATGAAATTTATACCGGGTATGATACATGATGAGCACGTCCTAGGGTACAACCGATGCATACGGGAAGGATCCTATGGCAGATAAAAAAAAATCCAAAAACAAGAACTAAAATAAAAGAGACCAATCTGACAGTAGGAGCCTGAGTTCTCAAACTGAGGCTAGGACCGCTGTATTACTTCTCGTAATAGAGGAGGTGGATGAGAAGTATGTGAGGAGCAGGTAGTAGGATACCAGCCATAGCGTATTATCTTTATCCCACGAGGAGGGCCATCCCAATACTCATAAGAAGCTCCAAGTTTAGCGACCAGGTATGGCAGGATCGTGAGATTTTGGTATGTGTTTGTAGTGTCGAACCCCGTTCCGACCTCTCTAAATAGGAGGACGAAAAGTGGGCCCCAGCGAATTGTGATCGTGGAGCTTGACGAAAACATCTCACCTGGTACTGTACTTGTAACTTATACAACACGAGTACGAGTACCAGGGAAGATATCTCCATGCGATATAGGTGGTTATTTTGTAAATTAACGTGGATTGTTCACTCAATAACTGTATCAGGGGTAAGGTACAAGTGTGCCGGGATCGTTCCGCAGGTTAACCTAACTTAACTGTTCTCATGCGTATTTATACGAGTACAGTACTCGTATATATCTCGTAGCTAAGGATTAGAATAGTTTTCATTTCAACCTTGGCTTCTCCGATCCGATTTTTTTACTTGTACCATAATATCGGAAAAGATATCACAAGAAATTTGTTTCTTTCCCCCGTAATAACTTGAATACGGTAACTCGGAGTTCTCTCCTCTTTGTAAGGGGGTCTTATTACCTCTGCCCCGGTCACAAGCGAAAGAGTTATGTTTCGGGAAGCTCTTACCCAGCAGTTTAATTTGTTTTTTCCGTTGACCCAGAACCATGGAGATTTCCATTTCCTCTATTTTACCGTGGGGCATTGCAGCCTGGTTGATAAATTAACTCACCGCTCGCTCACGGGGAAGGTGTGTAAAGTTTCTCGAAGGCGAGTGTCGGACGGATTGCCTGGCGACGAGGAGGAAAGAAGGACGGGGAGTCAGTATATCATTGGTTTGGAGTATTTCCCTGTGCATTGATCTTTGGCCGGGCGTGTGAATTGCAGGTATAGTACGGGTAGAAGTTAGATCATGGTGATGGGAGCAGGGAACTTTGGAGATAAGCTTTTACTGTAACTTAGGACGCTGTTCAGTTGTGACTATGAAACTGTGGAAGGGAAACGTGTTGCGGCTCCCGGGAAGAGCTCGGTCTGCGAGTTGGTCCTACGAGTACTCGAGTACAGTACCGGTATCGCTCAAGAAATGGCTGGTTCCAAGGGGTCAGAACGATCGCCAAGGGCGCAGACTGTGTCGTGATGCACCGAGTCCACGCTGCTTCTCGCGCTAGGCGCCAAAGTTGCACCTACGGGAGCTCTTCCTATTTCGCTTCACGCCGATTGCCTGCGCATTTGTAAGTGCTAGAAAAGTAAGGCGCCCTTAGTTGATATCTGTTAATACTGGTTGTGTGGTGAGTTCGTTTGTTGTTTTCATTGACCATGAAGACAGTATTCTATAAGGAAGGTACAATGGGGTGGGAGATGGTGACACTTTAAAGTGAGGGTGGGGGTATATCGACGGAAATGAATATCGAGTAGGAAATACTGATATCAACCGCGGTGGTGTGGGGAAAGTTCTCGACCCCTGACCTGACCCAGGAGCTGGGAATTTTGTGGTGAACTGCTAGATATGAAAGATCCTTCCTAGCCAATAGCCAGCAGTACTCATACCGTACTATGATACACCCCGTACTTCAATCCATGAGGCCAATGCCAAACAGTGAACACGAGCTTGGGGGAGGGGCCATCGGTTAGCCTCGGAGACTGCCTATGGATTGAGGGAGCGAGATTGTCCCCACACAAAATGAGCGGTACGGTAGGTCATTCAAGTACGAGTACGGTGCTGGTGATGGGAGTGTCTGTCACCTACCGGTACTCGAGTACTGCCCCATTGGTATCCATGTCCGAAACTAGGCTCCATCAGGAGGTGGGGAAAATGGTACATGTAGGGAGCTAGGATGATTGGATGAGCAGTGTCAAACGGGACCGCGGTATCAGATCAGAGGGGAGTTCGAAAGGCACTTGAGTACAGAACTGCAGAAGCGCTGTAGCGGCGTTACCGTGGACAATTGCTGTAACGTTACTCCGCAGGAAGCGGAAATTCTGTACCGGCAGTGTACGGTACGCATGATATTGAAAACCTCGCTCAGAAAACCACCCCGAATACGAGACGGGCGGTAGAGGTGACGGCCCTCATGAGGCTTACCAATTATTCCTTGGTCTGTCGTGTGTTGTGCCCAAAATAGCTTTGTCTACGAGAATAATGATGTCTGGAAAATGTCCTCCCCTGGTTGGTGGGGAATTACGGACTAGAGTCTCGAACCGAGACTCTCTTCACCGCAGTGATAGACTTAGGGATGAAAGGCGGACTGATAAAGTTTGGAGACAGCCTAACATGGCAGACTCCGCTGGTCGTTTTCCACACGCGAATTCTATCATATTTTACGAATCGCTATCGGGAGTGGCCTTTTGTTTCGATTCTTATCGTGGACAGGGGAGGTGAAAAGAGGCGAGGGCATCTACAGTTCGGTGCTCGAGTAAGGTGTAATTCATCGGAGAGGTGAACAAGCAGTTATATCACTGCATAACTTATATAATTTGTGGAGGAGGGTCCTGGGTTCGCTTGATCGTGTGGATAAGGAAAGACTCGCTCTGGCTTCACCAAAGATGGTATCATAAAATAGTATCATACCGGGCAAGGTCACTTCTACTGATCAATATGCCCAGCTCTCTTGCTTGCTTCCCTGAGATAGGGCAAAGGGTCTTAGCACCTGCTCATTCTACCCTCTCCACAGAGTTAACACCGGCACAGTGCGTGCGGTCGAGACAGCATAAACTTGCAGGAGAAACAGTGTCAGCTCGGGTGAAGCATCCACCATCCCCTTTCCGTCCAAATTTAAGTTTATCACTGCTGGGGTGGAGGGGGGGGTGGATGCATGGTACTGTACCGGTACTCGTACAGTAAATTTTGTTGCTTATACGCTGGTAATCATAGAACAGCATATATATAACCGAATCACCTCCTCGTTTCTCACCTTCCCCCCCTTCTTCCCCCTCACTGTTTTCATGCCCAATCCAAAACCTCGCCTTTCATTCAGTTAAAGTCCTCGTTCGGTGGAATTTTTTTCTTTTTCTTCCCCTTTCTCGTTTCCCCCATATCTAATAATTTAGACGACCGTGAGGAAGTGGGGAAAAATTAAGAGGAGGGAGGAGAGGAAATCATCATGAATAACATTCTATCCCATCGTACTAGGGGAGATCCTAGCGTTTCTTCAAACTCGCAAGATGAGAAGATCCCTCAATCAGAGATTGCCCACGAGGACCATGGTGCTAGCGGTCACAGTGATTTGCATCGCGGTTTGAAGGCTAGGCATATTACCATGATAGCCATCGGTGGTGCTATTGGCACTGGATTGATTATTGGAACGTGAGTATTTTATCTTGTACTCGTCAACCGGGATATTGAACTGATGGGGGGATAGTGGTTCTGCTCTTGCTCGTGCAGGCCCTGGCGCAATTCTCATCTCTTATACGATTGTTGGCTTCTTGGTATACTTGGTAATGTGCGCCTTGGGTGAGATGGCTGCTTGGCTCCCGCTCGCTTCCGGTTTCACCGGTTACGCCACCAGATTTTGTGATCCGGCTCTCGGTTTCGCTCTTGGTTATACTTATTGGTTTAAGTGGGTTACTTCTGTTTTTTCCCCCAGGTTTTTTTAGTTAGCCATACTCATGGGGTGAAGATACATCATTGTCACGCCGAATCAGTTGACAGCAGCTGCATTGGTCCTACAGTACTGGGTTCCAAGAGAAAAGGTGAATCCTGGAG
>NW_003298819.1:1118714-1119826 GCF_000151645.1 Tuber melanosporum | reverse complement strand
ATCGCACAACTCATGATATCTAGCTAATAGTTAGCAAATAGATCTCTACATCGCATCCCGAACAATCTATGGTCTCGCATGCGAAGGAAAGGCACCAGCATTCTTAGCTCTCACTGATAAGCGTGGTGTTCCCGTTTTCGCCCTTGGTCTATCCTCGTTGTTTGGCCTCCTAGCCTTCATGAACGTCTCAGATGACTCCAAGATCGTCTTTGGCTACTTCGTCAACTTGGTCACGATATTCGGTATCCTCACATGGATCTCCATCCTCGTAACTCATATCTGTTTCGTCCGCGCCCGCCGTGCCCAAGGAATCGCAGACGATCAACTGGCCTACACCGCGCCATTCGGAATCTGGGGATCTTACGGAGCCCTCGTCTCCTGCTCCATCATTGCCATCTTCAAGAACTTCAACGTGTTTACGTACAGCAAGGCTTACGGCGCATTCGACTACAAGAACTTCATCACTGGGTATCTTGGTATCCCGTTGTACCTTATCATGATTTTTGGGTATAAGTTTTGTTTCCGCAACTCTGGAATCCCGGCTTCCAAAGCGGATCTATTCACCGGGAAGGACAAGATTGATCGTGAAGAGGAGGAGTTCTTAAGACGGAAAGCGCTCAAGGGTCTTGACCATGGCGGTTTGTTCTATAGAACTTTTATTGCTTGGTTGTTTTAGATGCTTGTTTTTTATTTTTTTATTTTTTTTATTTTTAAATTTCCTATCACATCTGCGTTGCTTTTTTGCTATCTCGGCATATGACCTGTATGCGTTGAGAAATGGAAATGGTGCCATGTTCCTTCCTTCCTGTTATGTCTACGGCACAGTAAAGTGGGTTCTCTCGGGTCTGTTTACGACACTTTAGTGGAACGTATTCTGGGAAATTGGGCGACTGCGGGGGGATAGTCATGATCTCCTACATGGAATATCACTCACATGATTTGCTCCTTTTCAGCTGAAAAAGTTGATAGTCCAGACGATAGGATCCAGCATGAGAGAAGGCTTTTTGTTTGATTCCTTCTAAACACCCGCCAAGGGCCCCGCTTTATATACTACGCTTTCAGGCTATTATTTGGAATAGTCTATCAGCATCGTCTGTACCCTTCTTCTGTGC
>NW_003298819.1:1113298-1118314 GCF_000151645.1 Tuber melanosporum | reverse complement strand
GGATTTGTTTTCCCAATAAGTGGAGGGGCCCCTTTGTTCCCGGGTTCGACTTAGATCAAACCCAACGTGGAGTATTTTTGTTCCCCCCCCCCCTCCCCCCCTTTTTTTGTATTCCCCACCTTGAATGTTATTTTTTTCCGCCCATGAGTCTACCATATAGCTCCACCTTCATTCAACCTTGCTAAGCAAGTGATATCCTACGTATACTAAAAAATTCAGGCTCGAGCTTCATGGTAAATCTCGAGTAGCTCGAGCCCATTCCCTCACGAGCCAGACTAGCTCATGGCAAATACCACATGTGTCCGAGTCCGAGTCCATATACCAAAACCTTCCTTTCTTCTAAGTCTAAGCACACATGGCTCCAGGTAACTCCGAGTGCTATACTATGATAGGAAGCGGCTCCCAATATCTCCACTTACGGTCTCGGACCCCAACCCGGTATATTCGAGCGGGTACAATGCCCTTGACGGCCACGGTGAACCCGAACGCACACAGATGACTGCTTTTGTCCTCCCGATGAACATTTAAGGATGCTGTCCGCACCATTCCTCTTTCCATTTTTCTTCTTCTCCACCTCGTTCAAGCTTCTTTCATGGCACTCTTTGCTTCTACCTCTGCAGGCCATCATTCATCATTTCTCCCTTCTGGCAGGTATATGCCATACCACATGAGGATGTGGTATTATACCTCTTTGAGGTTAAATCCCCCGGCCTTTGACTGTTAACAGTCACTGGCCGGGGAGACATTTTCTTTCTTTTACTCCCCCCTCACTATCACCATTTCCACCACCCCCCCATTCTCATCATTTATAGGGGCCATACTCTCTATGGCTCCTATTTTTATCACTGCTTGTTGGTGCATTTCCCTCAGAGGAAATATAGGTATGTTTAGTATTGGTTCCTGTTATTTCTATTTGATCTACACCAGGTTTTGATTGTTGAAAAATTGACTAAGAATTTCTGCTACTAATAGTACTGCAAGTACTATATAGTACCCAACTGCAACCATACCTCCCTGGTAGTGCTGAAATTGTATTTTCCTTCTAGCACACTTGGGAGGTATAGCAATTAAGAGGGAAAGAATAGTAAGAGGCAAGCAGGAGACTAGAACCCAGGACTTTACCTGGGTCTTTGCCCAGGATTCATTGTCTCCTGCTTGCCTAGTATTATTCTACTATGGCACTGTTAGTATTCTACTAATTTCCTCTTTTTTTCTCATTTACAAATACATCTAAGTACTAATTTAGCTTATTTAATAGTCTGTGGAGATACAAACCACCAAACAAGTGGTTGACTGTTCTCCATGCCCAACTAGAATGCTTATGCATTTTGCTGGAGCTACCATTAAACTCCTAGTAAGTTTCCATATATCTAGTAATCTACAATATAAATACTAATTAAAGGAGTAGATGCAGTGCTTTGAACCAAAGCACTGCATTTGGAATATGGTAGTGGGTGGGGTGGGTGCAATACACAAGCCCCAATAAAATAGGTATACCCCTACTGGGATGCAAGAGGAGGGGATGGGCCGGTAATTTCAGGTTCCTTGGAAACTGTTTGCCCTCCCCAATCCTCTTTTATTCAGTTATGGGGAAAACCTGTATGCAGTGAATCACCCCACCAACCAACTGGGTTTCCCTTGCTGTGAAAGTAAGATTCCAACCTTTTTTTCTTTTTCTTTTTCATACTTGTACTATATAAAGCTTTTTAATGAGTATAATTTAACTAACAATAGTTATTTCAATAGGCGAAGGATAGCGCTTTAACTGTTATGACAGTATGCGCCGAAAATCTTCTGATTAACAGATCAGGAGTTGGGAGTGGATCTAAACCCATGCGTGCCGTATACTGGTCCCATGGGTTTCTAGTAGCGGGGGAGTGGAATTGGTAGTTTATTTGTTTATTTATTAAATTATTATTTGTTCTATTTTATTTATTAAATTTTATTTCATTTCATTTTAGCATGCTGCTTTAAATTGAGAACAAATTATTTATAAAAAAATTAAAAAAATTAGAAATCTTGCTTAAATCAATTACGAGTTTGTTAATTACAGTAACAATTACAGGGGGATATCGGTAACGGGTATACTGGAATTGAAGAAAGTCAGCTTTTTTTTTTCACTCCCCTCCTTGATGTGCGGCCGACTTGTGAAAATTTACGGCCCGGAACACCCAAGCTGTTGCGGTGCAAAGTGCATAGAAGGTGGGTCAGAAACAGTTTTCCTTGGCTGCTCTATTTCTTTTATTTAAAATCCCTTGTTTAACTAGTTAGACATCGGGTTTTACTTGATTTTGGGACCCGGTTCGAGCCCATTTGCACTACTGGTATATCATATTGCTTAGCCTGTAAAATGGGCTTGAGCGACACCATCACAACTTATATTCTTTATGCGTTCATGCATCATCACTCGGGTGAAAGACACCAGCACCTTGTATGATAGAGGAAACGATACATTGCGACCAACACTCATAATTTTCAAGAAGCATGCCAGTTAAACATATGTAAATTATTATATTCCCAGTTCTACCAAAGCACTGAAGCACGACTTAGTGAATAAAAAACAGAATCATACCACGCTCGCTGTAATAACTTATGTACAAGTCTACAACTTCGCCTTTGGTTTATCCCCCTTCAGCATAGTTTCAGCCACAATCCTCCTTTGTATCTTCCCTGTCGCAGTTTTAGGCATATGCTCGGTAAACCAGATCCTGGTTGGAACCTTAAACGTGCTCAACTTCTCTCCGACATACTTTTTTAATTCTCCTTCCGTAACCTTCCTTCCACCCTTGAGCACCACCGCGGCCCCAACCTCCTGTCCATACATCTCGCTGTCAATAGCGAAGCTTACAGCTTCGCCGACCGCTGGGTGAGAGCTGATGGTGTTGTCGACCTCAATGGGACTAATCTTCTCGCCACCGCGGTTGATCAATTCTTTAATCCTCCCTGTGATGATCACATACCCGTCTTTGTCCTTCCTACCCTGATCTCCAGTTCTAAAGAAGCCTCTGGGAGTAAATGATTCTGCGTTGGCCTTTTCGTTGTTTATATATCCTTTGGTTACATTGACGCCTCTGATGGAGATCTCGCCTTCTTTGCCTTGAGGAACCTCATTGTCGTCTGCATCTAGAATCGCGACTTCGACTCCTTGGCCGAGGCCAACGGTCCCTGGTTTGCGTTTGGCCGGAGGGAGGGGATTTGAGGTCATCTGATGAGCAGCTTCGGTCATGGCATACGCTTCGAGAACGGGTGCTTTGAAAGTCTCTTCAAGGGCGTAGAAGGTTGTGGGCGAAAGTGGCGAAGAGCAGGACCTGATGAAACGGATTGGGGGAATTCGAGCTGGAAAAGGGCTCCTGAGCAGGATTTGATGGATTGTGGGAACCTGGTAAGGTTAGACTTTGCTTCTTTTGGCAGGAAACTTTTGCAGGGACCTTACAGCTGTGTACCAATTGGCCCTGAACTTGATAAAATCCTTCCAGAAGTCGTTGGCAGAGAACTTGACTGGAACGATTACAGTCCCTCCGGACTGGAGAGGGGCGAGGAAACCTGGTTCCATTAGCTTCCAGCCCATTCCAAACGGCCCGATTCGAGCTTGAGCGACAAACCTGCTAAAAGGCCATGCACGTGGAATCTAAAAGATGCCTTCAATTAGTTCTAGAAACTCTGTATATAGCTCATAACGGAACGAAAGATAAATGCTTACAAAGGCATAACCAAATAGGTTTTATCCTCCCGGGTAAGCTTGTATGTTTGCACAATGTTGCCTAAATTCAGTTAGTAAAGCTCTCCAAAACAATTTCGGATAAGTTTACCCATAGTCCTAGCCAAATTTTTATGTGTCAAAGGCACCTACTTCAGTCAGCCCAAGCTCCTCCCCTTGCCTCCTTCGCCTCCTAACAGAGGACTCACAGCTTTGGGCCGTCCCGTAGTCCCGCTAGTGTGTAGAACTAACGCGACATCTTCAGGTTCCGCCCCCTCAACCTTGACCCCATCCTCCAGCCCACCTTTCTCCAAAAGCTCCAAGCAAACCTCACCTCTCTGATCATCCCACCAAACCTCGGTAACTGCAACCCCAAATTTCCTGGCTGCCAAAACCGCCGGAGCACCCGCACTCACCGCTCCCCTCGGAACAACAACAAGCTTACTCTTGACGTCGCCAATAAAGAACTCAAATTCACCTTGTTTATACGCGGGGTTCAATGGTGCCGCAATGCCCCTTTGTGCAGCCGTCGCCAAGAAGGAAACTATGAACTCAAGATTGTTCGGGAGTGTAATTGACACGGGTGATTGGGGCGTGATCCCGATTGCAGCGAGGTTCTTTTGGAAATTGGATATAAGACTCTGTAGCGTCGGGTAGGAGATTGTAAGCGAGGTGGAGGGAATTATTATGGCGGGCGAGCAAGAAGTGCTTGAAATGCTGGATTGTAGGGTCGCCATTGTTGGAGATATCTTTTGTTTTTCTTTCTCAGTCCAATGGGTTTTGGGAGATCAGGATATTTGAGTTGAATTCAGAGTGTGTAGGTGACTGAGATAGGATTGGACAAGTGGGACGGGTCTCCAAAGCCTTTGCACTTTTTTAGCAGATTCCGTATTTCTTAACCTGAAGAAAAAACAAAAAAAGCAGTGGAACAAGGAACCAGAAACAAAATATTTGAGCCAACAGCAGAAAAGGAGTGAGGAAGCAGAAAAGCCAAAATCCGATTCAGTCTGACCTCACTCGCCTTGACACCTACGGTACGCGGGAGGCCCGGGAAGCCACCCAATACTCGTAGAACTTAATCTTCCCCAACCCTAAACCCACCAGCAAGCTAAAAGCGGAGAGAAAGGGTTACCCTCCCGTTCATCCACCAGCCCACTATAAAAAAAATATTTTCACCTCCCAACAAAGTTTTTCTCTAACCACCCCACCCCCCGAAGACTCGCTCACAAAGCTCACAAATGGAGACTTCATTTATGTTCGTCTCGAGACACTACACTTCTAGTTCCAGAGCGCGCTTCTCAGTTTGTGCGTAACGGACA
>NW_003298819.1:950356-1113046 GCF_000151645.1 Tuber melanosporum | reverse complement strand
GGGGGTGGGATCACTTTTTGAGTTCGTAGCTTATGGAAAAGCGCCTCTTGGGGAGATACCCCTTCGTCGGGGTCGGACTTTGTTTTGTTTTTTTCCTCTCCCGGTAGTGGCAGAGGGGGATGGTGGGACGGGTTGGGGGATTGGTGGACGGATGTTCAATATGATGAATGTTAATCAAAGAGTCAAGCACTGATCGTTTGCTATTGCCTGTCAGATCACCTTAAGTAAGGGCTGATAAGGTGGCAGTAATCATGCTGAGACAACGATATTACTTTTCTGATTGAATATATGCGGAGTTGGAGGTAGTTTTTTTGTGGATAAATAATTCGATATGTACAGTATTTGCACCAACCTTTCGAAGTTCTGGCCTCTGTGAGTCTTTTCCCTACTTTCCTTCCCTTGTGGCGCATAAGGAATGGATAGATTTTTACGGTTTATCCTGCCTCAGTCTTTTCATCCTTAGACTATTTTGAGAGCTCGGATCTAGTCCGACTTCCGGTGCCTAGTTAGAAATCTGCGACCTTACTGGTCTCAATCCTTGGACTTGAAAGCATAGGGCACTACTGGTGTTCAATCTACATTGGTACCGTAGTTAATCCTAGGTAGTATTATGGGAACTCGCTAGCAGCACTGGTATTAACCCGTATCCATACCTCAGCACTATGACTGGTGTTCCACCCCATAAGGAGATACCCTTCTCTCCTCAACTTTAAGTGGTTATGGTTATGTGGCTATGCTCTGAGTAGAGCATTCGAAGATTGGATTGGGTAAACAGGCGGTCGGTATCAAACTATTTTTCCTCACTCTCACGAAAAGGACAACAGAGAATGGGAGGAAATGGAGAAAATAACTGAGTGGGGTTGAAGGGCCTAGAAGCGTGATATGGACTAGTGAACTCTGCGGCAAGTTAATCATGGAGTTGGTCGAGATATGAGAGTGACCTCGGACTACGCCGAGACCGCCACTGGAGTCTTATTACGGTACTGGTATTCATACCTAGGCCAAGTGACAGAGTTAGGACCGGGCAGAAGCAGCGTTCTGGTATCGCGACAGACTCAGCTATGGAAAGTCTGCCGGCCATATCCACCATAGACGGCAACCTGTGCTGAAGAATTTATGGGGAAAAAAGAAACACTGCTGGCTGTGGACAGCACTTTGCGCCCTTCAATAGCCTTCTTAATTGCCAATTCCCCATCATCTCGTTCTTTCATCCTATCTAACCCTATTTAGAAAGCAACTCTGTAGATCAAGCCCCTTGTTGCTACGCCAAACCTTTGCGCCCAATGAAATTACCCGGCTGCCAACTTTCTCATGCACCCAAGTTTTGCGTGATCTGTCCCAAAGCTTTGGCACCCGGATCCAACATCCCGCGACTCACCCACATATATAATACCCCGCTTTGCGCTCACGAAAGAGCTTCCCATCCATTTCCCCCCATCCCCCAATAAGTCCGAAATTGCATGCTTCGTGCTCTACCGAAAATGGCTTCACCAGCAAAACGTCTTAAAGCTACCCCACTGCGCATCGGAACTCACAAGTAATTTCCACCCCCTCTCTCAATACCGGGATATATTTTAGATATGCTAATAGTTAATTTCAATTCCTCTTAGTGGCCACTTCCACGTATGTTTGATCCTCGGGAGGCAAACAGATAGCGGGGTGACAACTACTTACCATTTCTGGCGGAATCCAGGCCGATGAGGCACTCGCAGTCTACATGCTGCGTCTCTTACCGGAGTACCAGGGCTCGACTCTGATCCGTTCCCGTGATCCTGCGGTCCTCGAAGAGTGCGACATTATTGTGGATGTACGAGATCCTACCCCAATCACTCGGTTGGATTGAAGGATTGGGTTTAACTGACAGAATTTCAGGTCCATGCTCAGTACGATGGTATCAAACATTTCGATCATCACCAGCGCACATTCTCGGAAACTTTTTCTCCGGATTTCCAGACTAAGCTTTCCTCGGCCGGACTGATCTACAAACACTTTGCGCCCCAGATTATTTCTCACCGTCTTTCCATTCCCATAGATGACCCGTCCGTGACGCTCCTCTACAATAAGGTCTATAAAGACTTCATCGAGGCGATCGACGCGAACGATAATGGGATCTCTGCATATCCATCGGATGTCAAGCCAGCCTTCAACGACAAGTCCATAAGTCTACCGTCCTTAGTGGGCCTGCTGAATCCTGAGTGGAATAGTACAGTCAAGACACAAGAGCTCGAGGATGAGAAGTTTCTGGAAGCATCGAAATTAATGGGCACTGTCTTTGATCAGAAGTTGGATTACTACGGCAAGTCGTGGCTTCCGGCAAGAGATCATGTGGTGGAGGCAATGAAGGGCCGGTTTGAGTTTGATGAAAAAGGAAGAATATTGGTCTTTTCACAATCCGTTCCGTGGAAAGACCATTTGTTTACTCTTGAAGCGGAGGTTGGGGTAGAAGGGGAAGACAAAAGGCCTCTATACGTGCTGTACGGCGAGGGAGCTGAAAAGTCATCTTGGAGGATTCAGTGTGTGCCCGTTAGTAAGGATAGCTTTGAGAGTAGGAAGCCATTGCCTGAGGCCTGGAGGGGCACGAGAGACGATGCTCTCAGCGAGGTTTCTGGAATCCCGGGAGGTGTGTTTGTGCACGCTAGCGGGTTCATTGGAGGAAACAAGACCTTCGAGGGTGCCTTGGAGATGGCAAAAACATCACTCGAGCTGTAGAATTGTCTGGGTAAATTTAACTTGTACAAAAAATGACATGGTGGGTTTCATTTAAAAACCGCGTAGTTTTTGTCGGGTGGCTGCTTCATGGTCCCGTAGAATTTAATGATGCGAGTGCGTCTTGTTTTAACAACTAGCCGTAGGGAGATTCTGCGGGTTAACAACTACTACGTATAAAAGTGGGTTGTGATATCATAGAAATGATAAAAAAACCTCAATCGCTTCTCAACTACCATCGGTCATCAAGTCATCCTCAAATATGATATCAGGGGTGAGTCTACGCCAGCAGAAATCGGAAGGGGAACACATTTTTTTTTCGCTTGGTATAAACATTTGCCCGCTGAATCACCCCCGCTCCCATGTGTGTGTACATCCATCAATCGGCCCACCCATCGGCCCGTAATCCTGATATAGCACTATTTTTCCAACCCCTCATCCGAACCTATCTAATACGAGTCAAAGAATCTAATTCCTCCTTCTCCTTCCTCTCCCTCTCAATCTCCTCAATATAGGGCATCAGGTAAGATATATCCTAAGAGTAGATTAGCCTCCAAGACGTGACATTCAACCTCCGTTTATGTGTGAAAGGCGGATATAACGCACCCCCTCGGGCTTGGTATGTTCCTCTTTTGGCAAGATGGTATGCGCGAGCGAGCATTGGATCGCCCTTCGTAGACGGTACACGCGGTCGTAAGCAACCTTAGGGGGGAGACGCTTGAGCGCCTCTTGGACTATTTCGTTTTCCTCGGCGATCAAGTCATCCCGGCTGCGAAAGTATTGCATTAGGCTCTAGATATAATATTGGTGATCGTAACGGGTGGAGCGGGAGGGGGGCTATCATACACGAGGCCAAGCTTACGGTATCCAGCAAGGTCGTTGTATTTTTCAGCGATAGGAGCCATCATCTTGTGCAGCCATGGTCTGGCAACAATTGCACGGCGAAGAGCAAGACCAGAGGTGAAACTCATTTGCACTGGTATGATAGGCGAGGAAGAAAAAAGAGTCAGGGTGATATGCCGGTGGTCGGTGAAGGAGAGGCAAGAGGGTTCGGCGGGGTTGAGGTTCTTGAAATTAGAGGAAGTGGCGTCAAGTAACGGGGTGGGGTGGATTGGTGGGAGAATACGGAACGGATGACGGTAAATGTGGTCATTGAAAAGCTGGAAAGGAAAAAGAAAGGAGAAAAAGAAAGGTCTTGTTCCAACAGATGATCTAATCTTATCTTCTTGGGGGTGGAGGGGTGTTTTCCGATACGATACCGGTATCTTCCCGAGTGTCATGACGTTCTGGATTGATGGGACCGGTGTTAGCAAGATCAGAACCGAGTTCTTACCGTGCTCCTGGGCCCGATTGGGACTTGGAGCGGGAAAGCTCATGCGGAGAAGGAATTCATGCCCGCACAACGACTTGAGTGAGGTGCGTGTAAAGGTTGATTCAATACTCGTACAATACAATACAATACAGTACAACATCAATTCCTCGTGTGAAGGCCTCTCTCCTCTCTATCACATTCTGCCGGTATTCCTTTAGCACCTGTCATCTCTTCAACTGCCCCAAAGCCTTCTATTTTTTCTTCTTTCTTCTTTCTCGTCTGCTTCCGCTGCCTTGTATCAGAGCCGTCTGATCTTCCCGTACCTGTTCGGTACCTGCCAGAATCAACACTTTCATCCCCGCCTTGCCCCCTCTTCACCTCCAATCCGCTCTCTTCCCATCTTCTTTACCCTTCCGCTTGACAAACTTAAAAAAGATAAAAAATAAAAAAAACAATCCTGCCAGCCTCTTCTTCACAGCTCACCAACGCTGCAACAGGTACCGCATCGTGCTGCTACACTATCATCAAGCAATTTCGTGTTCCCCCCCATTTTTTCCCCCTCACCTCACCTCCGGCAAATCGACGACAAAGCTGAATTAGTCGCTGCTTGTGATTGCTTTTTTTATCTTCCTTTTCACGCTCTGGGTACGATCTGGATCCGGTTGTGTGGGGTACGGTATTTGGGGGTGCCAAAACAAAAGAAAAAAAAGTTTCTTTTTGAGTTGCATAAGGTAACCCCAGCTTCTCCCCATAAGTTACAAACGAACCGCCTTGCCACGATACCTTGCCTACTACCAACTTTGCTAAATCAACGACAAACAAATATTTCCTTCCGACCCTACTTTTTTTCTTTCCTTTTTCCATTTTCCTTACATTTCCTTCAGTCATCTGGGCATTCAAGCAGAAAAAATTGTTGCAACCTTTTGGTAATTTTGTGATTCCTTGTAACCAAGAAGGGGAAAAAAGGAAATACAAGGGGAAGGAAGCACCCCCTCTATTTTCCTCCCCTCTCGCTCGCATCCGGCGACAAGACCCAGGAAACAACGATAAAGCAGCCTTACCAATGGCTCCGCCAATATCTTCCACCAAAGCGGAGGACTCGACATCAGGTAATCCCATTCAACACACCGGTATCTACCCACTTTTAGTTCCCGCTCGACTTACCGATCCTCTTATTTCCGCCATCTCGGGCGCTACAGCAGGGCTAGCTTCTGGGATACTCGTCTGCCCACTGGATGTTATCAAGACAAAGTTACAGGCCCAAGGGGGATTCTCGTCCATGCGCAGGAGACTGGCGACGCATGCACATGGCGTGGGGAGTGTTGGAGGGGTCAAAATGGGTAGGGGAATGGTTGATCGGGCGACGATGGGAGAAAGGGTTCTTGCTTATAGGGGACTTATGGGAACAGCTAGGACAATTTGGGCGGAAGAGGGCGTTAGGGGAATGTATCGTGGATTGGGGCCCTTGATTCTGGGATATCTTCCTACATGGACAGTCTATTTCACCGTCTACGAGAAGTCAAAAGTCGTTATTGCAGATCGTAAGTTTGGCCTTGTTTATTTGCTGCTTGGCAGAGTATGTGGCCTCTATATTCACGTTCGGAGCCTAACCGACATGAAGAATTCGGAGGTGCAAGTTGGCTCACCCATATCCTATCTGCAATGGTGGCCGGTACTTCGTCAACGCTCGTCACAAATCCGATATGGGTAATCAAGACCCGTCTCATGTCGCAAAATGCAAACGTTGCCAACTCTTCTTCGCAATACTCCCCCATCTCAAACACTTCATCAGCATATGTCAAGATTCCCTATCATTACACCTCCACTCTCGATGCCGCACGCAAGATGTACCTTCATGAAGGTATCGGGTCATTCTACTCGGGACTCGCACCAGCATTGTTAGGACTCTCCCATGTAGCTGTGCAATTCCCACTCTACGAGGCTTTCAAGGGGTTCTTCATCGGAAGGGAACATCTAGAGAGGGGTTCAAATGGTTTCACACATTTCTGGAGTATTCTCGCTGCTAGCTGTCTAAGTAAAATATGCGCTAGCTCAGCAACATATCCGCACGAAGTGCTACGCACAAGGCTTCAGACACAAAAGGTAACCCATAGCGATGGGGACACGCGCCCTCGCTATCGCGGCATCATCCATAGTGCCAGGACGGTATATCGGGAGGAAGGTTGGAGGGCATTTTACGCTGGTATGGGAACGAATATGCTCCGTGCGGTTCCCGCTAGCGCCATGACTCTAATCACATATGAAAGTCTGTTTTCCCTTCTCATATCATATTCCCTGGCTTGATGGCTGACCGCGTAAAACATATAGTTGTGTCTGGGAAACTCCGTCGCTGGAAAGCGGAATCCGGGGAAGAGCATCAGCGCCTCCACTGATAACGGCTTTTCGACTCAGTATACTAAAGCATATCTATAGTACGGCGTCACCACTGGGTTCTTGATTCGTCATTTCATCATTTCCCCTTTTTCGTGCCTTTAATGTTTACCTTTTCCTACCTTCTTCCTTTTTCTGCTTGTTATTTTTGCTATTATATTGTATTTCTTTCTCTTTTTTCTGCCTACTTTTCTGATAACGGAAACAAAGGAACTAGAGGTAAATTCCACAATAATCTCTCCAACCCCCAAGTCTGTTTATGGCTTGTTGACTGGAAATGGTCGGTCTATCCGTTGGGCGGGAGTACTGGGTAGCTTTGCGTTGATATTGTATTCTGTTATATATGGGGGTCTGCGCGTTTGTGGACATTTCAGGCTTTTCTATCATACTTTTTTCTTGTTCTCCCTCTTTTATTTATAGGCTCTATTTCGGTTTCTTATGTTTTTTCTTTTCTTTTTCTTTTCTTTTCCTTTCCTCGGCGGGTAGCAATAAATTTAGCATTGTAAAGTTATGTGGGTTCATGGATTTGGGGGGAGTTTTCTTTTCATTTTAAAGCACTTGAGAGTAGAGGGGTTTGGTTGAGCATGCTCTAGTTATGATATTATGAAAGATATGATCAGATCACTGTGGAAGTTTTGCGATTGCGGCGTGATATGCCTTGGGCAGTTGGTAATTGACTTGGTGGTGTATAGCTTGAATACGGCAGTAAGTAGAAAGTCTTCTTCATCTCCTGTTTTTGATAGTTGGAAGTTCTTGGGCTTGGATTAGTACAATCTTGTCGGTCGAGTAACTTTTGATCCGGTGTCAAAATCTTGGGAAGGTGGGCGGGTACATTAGGACCCTTCAACGGCAGATTTTTTTCAACCGGCTGTTGGTCACAGTAGAGAGGCCCTAACAGTTTAAAGCTGGTTTAGAACCTCAATTTCCCTACTCAAAATTAATTTTGGGGCCATTTGCGCACATTCACCCTCCAAAAGTTCTCGTACTATGAATACCGTATAAAATATTATGAATGATAGTTGCCGGGAACTTTGAAACGTATTACCATTGACTAGAGCTCATTATGATTCCATATTCCCTGTACAGTACAAGTACACCTGCCCGGGTTTCCCGGAAAATTTTAACCCAGGAACGGGGAAGCACAGGGCGCAGATATCGGACTCCACTCAGCATTCCCAGCATATCCCTTACCGCTCGCGAACTCGCCGGCTCGCACCAACGCTAATCCTTCCTGTCCCTCGCAACGCACGGACCACATCGAACTCAGCCTCAAAAACCCAATTTCAACCACGATTGCTCGTACCACAACACCATCCACGCTTCACCCCCTCCGAGTCCCCTCCCCCCCCCTAACCCCTCCGCTCCATATCTACCACCACCACTAAGCTCCCCATAATAACGCAGTCGAATGACAACCCCCTTCCAAAACACCTACCACCTCCGCAAAGTCGCCGACGTAAGCTTCCCCCCCTCCCGTGTTCCCCTCCCTAGGCAAAAACTAACGAGTAGCCCAAGGCCTCATCAAAACCCTGTACGATATGCTACAAACACACTCCGCAAGTCCTGATAACACCGGACCAGAAGGATTTCTTCTACGTGTGCCTCTCGCACACGCGGGACCGGGGCTTTGCTACCGCGGTTGTGGCAGCGACACAGGAGGAGACGGAGGGGGCGCGGAAGGCGAGGGAGAAGAAGGAGTTAGAAGTGGAGGTTGAGAGGGTTAAGAAGGAGTTTTTGGAGAAGGAGAGCAAGAGGAAGGAGGGGAAGGGGAAGGGGAAGGATCAAAAGAAGGAAGGGGAGGAAGAGAAAAAGAAGAAGGAAGAGGAGAAGGAGAAGGAGAAGGAGAAGGAGGTGGAGGTGAAGAAGGAGAAGGAGAAAGAAGAGGAAGAGAAGAAGAAAAAGGATGAGGAACCGAGGATTTTTACATTGCATAAGTAACTTAGGGCCCTACCCAAACTTCTCACGCTGGCACCAGTGGTTGCGCTAATCCTAGGATCGTAACAGAATAGTCTTCGAATCCCGTGTTCGCCGCTATCGGCAGGTCCAGCTAGCAAAGTTAAACCAAGATCGATTACGCAACGGAGCGTTCCCATCAGTACCGACTGGCTCTCTGTGATTGTTACTATTCTTTCTCTCCTTTTGCCATTTATGGGTGACATTAATGGGTGAGATAGCGTGACCTTTTTCCCCCTCTCGCTTCTAATGATCTACGGGGAAGGCTTGTAGGGAGGTGGTGTTTATGGATTATTTTATGATTGGCTACAATGTGTAGATTTAGCATCGCGGGTTAGCGGATATCAATATGGAGTTTTTCTTATCCTACGGGACTCAATGCACGGCTTACAATGTTCCTCGGAATTATTGTTCAACTGAGTGAGTGGCTTAAGTCCTCTCTCCACCCTTCATGCTGATAAAGCTACCGCACCCTTGAATCGAACTCATTCCTCCAACTTCACGGTTATTACATTACTCAGATATGGTAAGAAGAAAACAAAACAGGAGAGAGGACAAGCACAGTAGCGCCATCGCATTAGCGCTGACTTCCGCAGTCAATGTGCTTTCCGCCGGGAATTATATGCTTAAACTTTATAATAGCTTGAAACTCTAGGCGTGCATGCCACTCTCACTTCTACCAAACCCCGCCTAGCGCAAAGCTGATTGCTCCAACGCATTACGCTTCGGGAACGAACAAGAGCAAGAATACGTCGGCTTTGAAGCACTTGTTGCAAGTAACGGTAGCCAGCGCAATCTCAACTACATCAGCCCCCGACGAACAGGATCAAAGCAACAGCGTACAGTGCTCAGTATATAGATAATGACGGCCATCAATCCCGTTAAAGTACAGCGCTATCACCGGGATGGTAACAAACATAACCCCGCCAATTGATGTATGATAAGCGGTCTTGGGTTGTATGGTTAGTCATGTGGTCGCCACGGGGCGGCGGACTTGGATTGGTCGGTGTTGGGGCTCGGGGTGTGGCGCTGTTGATCCTGGCATGGGGTTACCGGAGGGGTTTGGGGAGGGTGGTGGGTATTAGGGGCATAAGAGGCTCATATGGATGCATCCTGTATGAGGGAGAAGGTGAGAATTTTGCTTGTCGAGAGCTGCCGTCATTACACCCAACTTAAAGTACCTTCAGGCGTTGGTCTAATATTAAGTTTAAATATAACAAACATAAGCAATGGCTGTTTCTCTCTTGGTGCTCAAAATGACGAGATATGACTGGCTAATCATAAATATATCGTATGCAACCACTATCAGTAGCAATAGTCTGATACTGGTACGTCAAACCTTCCGGCTCACCCTTTCAAGCCTCATACTTAACAGCATGCCTAACCTCAAACCCCTCCAAAAACCCCTTAATCTCCGCATACTCTTTAAACTTCTCCGACCTCCCAAACTCTTCATGCTGCGCCACGCTCTCCCACCCAGTAAACAACAACCACTCCCCCTTCCCCTCCTCCTCATCAACCCTCCATCCCCCCGCAACCTCCCACCCCCCCGTAAACCCCCTCAACACCCCCCTAACCCTTCCAAAGCAGTCCTCAAACCCCTCCTTCATACCTCGCTTAACATGATGCCTGCCAACACCCACCACTGGTGCCGCCAGCGGAACCACGCTCCCATCCATCTCAGCATGGTACATGGCATCCACGTTGAGCACGTCCTTCGCATCCGCGAGGAGTTTTTGGTTCTCGGCGGAGGCAAGGAACGAGTTGTGCGCCGAGATGCTGTCCCAGGTGCCGACGAGGTAGATTGTATTTGGGGACTCGACCTGTTTCATGAGGATGAAGGAGTGGCCGGAGGCGGAGTTTAGGGCCGCTAGGGCGTTGCTGAGGAGGGACCTCACCGTGGGGGAGGCGGGGGTGTGTGGGGGGCGCAGGGTGTAGATTGCGAATTCTAAGACGGGCATGGCTTGGTTAGGGATGAACTGGTGACTCGGGAAGGTGTTTTGGTGGTGGTCTGAATGTCTCCACTGATGTATGGTGGGATTTTCACTTTCTGCTAGAGTACTCCAATCCTGCGACTAGAGTATATATATGCGCAGTATGCAGTCCACTTGCAAATACCGTACCGGCACTTCCTCAGACAATCCACTATCTCCGTCAGGCTGCTAATCTCCGCAACCAGTGACAAAAAACCCCCAAGGGTGATTAGTGTCTACCTAACATGGTATAGCTTGAGCGGGGTGAAACTATCAGTACTGGACCTCATTGACAGGCCTGACGGAGATATGGTAAAATCTCGTGAGATCCACTATCTCCGGCCATTACCAATCTCCGCGACTAAGACTTGTACAATACCGGTACAGCTTATGAAGTTAAGCACAACCTTGCGCCAGTTAATGGGGTTTGAAGGATCCCTTGATACCGCATTTAGTAGTCCCCATCCCCTCCCAAGCTAGCGCTTCGTCGGAGTGGAGATAGTGGATCTCACGAGATTTTACCGTAGTGGATTGTCCGGGCACCGGTGCTCGTAAATACGGTACTGTAGGTTTAGACCCGAGCCCGACGCTGTGGTTCGCAGGTTTCAGTGCCCGGTGGGGGTGGGTGGGTGAGTTGCCTTTAGTCGTACCTACCAATAATCTTTTTAGGTTTTTCGGGGAGTATCGGTACTCGTAATTTTCTGACGTTTGTGAACACGACTGCTATTGCATACCACCAAAATCTTGGGGCTCCGGCCGATTTTTTGCCCATATGCAATAGTAGTTGTGTTCACAAACGTCAGAAAATTACGAGTATAGTAACTTGTATGGTAAGGTTCTTAGTTGTTTTTGTTTTTGAGCCGCTCGCTGGTGTTATGCATAATATGGCGGATGGTCCTACCAGTACTGTGCTAGTACTGTACTATACTCGTACCGGTGGTATTTTTTGAGGTAAATAGAGTATTATTATAGCCATCACACCTTCATATTTAATGCAGTGGTGCTTTTTCTTTCGGGAAGAAATAATTAATCCAATTTGTCGAGATCACAAATACTGTATCATACTTGTGTCTGAGAAGTGCTTTACAGTACGGTACAGCGTAAAAGGAGAAAAAAATAGTTGAATGAGAGGAAGAAGATCCTGTTTTTTTTTTTTTATTTTACCCCGCCGCTAGGCGCCCCGACTTCCAATTTAACCAATTTTTTTATTTTGTCATACACGGGATCAACTTACTCGTACTGTACTGTACGATTACCATCACTGCCAGACGACCCCCACTTGACGAGCGGACCGTCCACCCATCTGGCTACTCGTACACACATATAGGCGCGCGTGCAGGTACCGGTAACCGAATTGGCGTTGCTTCTGTTTTAAACACCCCTTTCGCGAACTAGGAACGCGGTGGTGAGGTGAGATGGGAGTCTTAATTTTGGTATGTGATTGGGGTTGGGCTGCATGGGTTCTCACTCGTGGGGGGTGCGGGGGCGGTACGGTGTCTTTGTATCGTGCGGCGGAGGTACAGTACTTGTACAGCGCGTGCACAGTGCGCAGTGGCTTGACAATATGCCAAACCTTGTGGCCTCTTGGTGTTGCGGCGGTGGGGTCGTGTCCACCACGGATGGGTAGCGGGATGACAGCTGTCCCGGGCTATCTTTACACTACTATATGAATTACTCGGCAACGCCAGTCTCGAGAGCGTGGGCCTTTGTTGGAACGCGGTAGGCACGCTGGTTGTTTGACCTTGGGCGTGTGCCCCGAGTTCCTGGAAACGCCCCTACATTTTCTCCGTCAGTTCCCGGATTCAATCACGTCCGGCTGTGTGACTTGAGCGGGGAATTTGGGCATCTAGAGGGGGAACCCGAATCCATGATTTCCCTGATATCATAAAAGGATGGGTTCAACAGTGCAAAATTTTGCCATTACGAGACGGCCAGAGCGCGGCAACAATATCCCCCCCCTCGGCCTAAGGTATGACTTTGATATAAGAGAGTAGAAGAGAAAAAAAAGAGAAAAAAAAGAGGCAAGTAAATCTGACCCACGATTGATGTATGACAGAAATTCTACGTTCTCATCTTAGTCAATAGTCAACCAGAAGTCAGTCTACCTGTACCCAAGAACTGGCGGTCTATTCCTCGCACTAGTCAAACACAGCACCCCATAACCTCACCCACCCGGAAGAAGAGACAAAGACAAGCAAGATAAAAGAGACAATCGGGTCAGCCCCATATTGGCTTAGACTACTACTATTCTATCTTACTACCCATTAGCAACATGCCCATTCCATCACTCCTCAATCTTGGGTGCTAAGCTACCTAAACTGAAGGAACAGTATAACCAGCACCTGCACCTCGCTTAGTCACCCGCCAATGATGAAATGAAATCAGCAAGGAAAAAGCCGTATAAGGTTAAGAACAAAGCAAGATCATCTATCTGAAAGAATGATAGATGCAGTACGTACCCGCAATTATCATGCGGGGGTAATTGTGGTGATGAGCAACAAAGTAAACACCTTGAACTCTCAGTCCTGACTGTATCATTATAGCCAGGAAACTCTTCGTGAACATCAGCGGCCATTTGCAATCTGGTAAAATGTTGTTTCATGAGTATCTGAGTTATCAGATAATGTGTAATGGTGAGCATGCCTCAATCTCTGCTTAAATCTGCATGCTAAACATCTGGAGATTCATTTAACCGGTTCTCTTTGTGACCACTTAAGTGCTTAGTTGAGGGGACTCGCTCCACAAGTTCCTCTCGAGACTGCGTTACTCCCAGAGTTTCGGAGCTTGTAAGAGAAAATGGCAGCATAACACAATCCTCGTAGCCAGTGAGACCCCGCTCTGGAATTGCTTCAATGAACGAAACCTTATCACCTAAACCGTCCGAAGCCAACTCTATTGGCTTGTTATCGGCCCTCTTCCCTAAAACCCCCTCCGAAGTCTTGTCTGTCCCCATTGAACACTTCATTCCTTCCTCCATCTCATTTTCCGAATCACTTTCCAACCTCAACCTCCCTTTATCTTCATCTTTGAAAGCTCCCCCGGGTATAGGAGAAGACAGGTGGTAGACCGCAGTGCCGACAAAAATCTTGTTATTCATTTCGTGTTTGAGTCCACCCATCGGGTGCATCTTATTCTTCAGCTTCGACAGAGATTGGCTCATATTTAGCCTGCGCCCAAAAACTCTGCTCTTGCTATCACGGTTTTCATCAACGATCTCGGCGCCAGGTGTTGTACCATTTCCTAGATTGTTCGTTGAAGCCCTGCGGCGCGCGTCAACGTCCCCTTTACGGAGGATTTGCCCTCGAATCCTGCCACCTAGTGAAATACTCGATTTCAACCTCCTCGCGGGTGTGAATTGATTTGCGGGGGTGGCTGAAATCGCCTTACTATCATCCTTGGAAGAAGGATTGCACTGGGGACCTTCAATCCCTGGAAAGTATTGAGGGTTGAGACCGTAACTCGCGGTTTGTAGGGTGCCGGTATCTGACTGATTAAAGTGCTCCTCGTGCGAAGTATCCGGGGATGTTGGACGGCTGCCTCCCACCCTTGCGGTAACAGCTCCATAAGAACTTCTTCTTAGCTGAGCCTGTATATTCTTAGAGTTTTCGCCCCCTTTGTCTTTATTACCCAGATGTTTCCCCGAGACGCCGTGGTCTGTAACTCGTCTCAACTTTTGGAGCGAATGTGGAAACCGATCAGGATATAGACTATGGATATTTCCAATGTCCAGGATCCTTGTCCTTCCGGCGGGTGGATAGAAAATCGGCCCCGATGGAGTCTTTTTTTGTGATCTGGTGTCTAGTGCTAGGTAGGGGTTTTGGGTCTGGTCGGGGACATTTCTCTGTGGTATCGGAGAGGGGAACGTTGGATTAACAGGACCTCCATCCATCCCTACGAATCCAGGCGTAGACGTGTGTTCTGAGGAGTAAACAGAGGAGGCATCTGTAGGCGGGGAAGGTTCGTAATCTTGGACTGAAGATAAAAGGTTTGCTGACTCTTCCAATGCTCCTATTTCTGAAGGAGTATAGAAATTCCCCTCGCGAAGGTTCGAATTCTGGAGTCCATAACTTAACAAGGACTCTCTAGATGTGGCGTTGCTAGCTGAGGGGGCAACCAATGCCTGAAGGTGGGAAAAGTTTGAAGAATCGAGGGTTGTGGTAGATTCAGAGGAGCTCGCATCACAGTTCGGTACTGCCTGGAGTTTCTGTCGAGGACCTGAGTTATCTTCCCCCCTCAGGGAAATACCAATTGTATTACCGCTAGAATCCTCGAGATTCTTTTTATCATAAAGATCGCTTGTGATACTCAGCTCCGTATCAACTTCAGAAAAATGATCGTTTGCTATTCGTTCGCCAGAGCTCGGTTTTTTAGGAGTATTGTCATTATCATCAGTTTGGCTTTTTAAGGGGCCTGGAGAAGCTCCCCGAGCGTACAATGCGCTAGTATTTAGGCTTCCCATCGTCTCAGTGACGCCCTGTTGCTTCTCTCGGTTCACATCCCTCTTCTCGGTAGAAAGTGAAAGAGTGGCCTCCCTATAAGTACCAGATTTCCCAAGTGAGGTTGAATATTTGATAGGCGATGGGTCATATTCTTCAAGCAGTGAGAAAAATGATCCGCCAGGATCAAGACTGCCAGGCACAGCTGAGGCTGCGTACTCAGATTGCAAGGTTAGAAAACCAGGTCAAAATGCAACTGGGGCCTATAGAAAATTGTTACCTTTCGGGGGTGGGGAAGGCGTTCTCATGGGACTCATAGCTCCGGTATAGATTCTTGAAAAAGGCTTTAGGCCTATATCATCGTTCGATATATCCCAACCCTCCCTACGAATACTCGGAAAAAATCAGCCAGAATTGCCAGTGGACATAAAAAGGAAGTCTGAGGATTCTCCCGTACCCACTATCCGACATATCTCGGATTTCAGTATCAAGTTTTCGCCAAGAAGCAGCGCAATTATCATTATACAAGGTTGCACCAGCAGCTAAAGACTCTTCTCGTTTCTTCATAAGGATAGCATAAGCCTCGTCAGAAAAATAGTCTGTACTAGCCGGACTACCTCTGGGATCGGGTGGATAGACCATTCCACTTTCCACAGTATACGCCTGCTGTGGAAGTTGCGGAAGCGGGAGGAGGTGAGAGTTTGATTCCCCAGCGGCAGGAAATGAAGATGGATTCGATGTGTGAATGAGGAATGAAGGAGGAGATATTAATGATTTTACCCCTGTAGAATCACGAACTCCATTCCCTTTGCGGGAACGGAGGCATGAAAACAATTCAGCAAAGCAAGACATATCTGACACCTTATATTGACGGAATTAGGAGAGAGAGGATACCACCACAGTGAAGTAGAGGGGGAAAATAAGGTTAAGTGGTATGGAGGTTCTCTTTCGGTAGGCTAGGTTTGAGGGAGGTCGGCTATCGGGGTTGGAAAGGTTAAGGGATACGGAAAGGGGGGAAGGGAAAAAATGAAGGAGAGAAGGAGAGAAGGAGAGAAGGAACGAAGGAGGGATGGGGGGCAGAGGGATGGAGGGAGATGTTTGTCCAAACAAGAGGCCAGTGATACGTATGTGAATGCCAAGGAATCCTGTCTGCGAATGGGTACGGAGAAAAAGGCCCTTACAGAGGATATAAATGGTGGGTAGACGAAAGGCTTACGAAAATGGCAGTGCGGTGTGAGAGATATGACAGTAGGTACTCATACTTACTCCTAGAGCACAGTGCAAGTGGGGCATTGAACCGGTATAGTTTCCATAGATGTTCAAAAGCGATATCCAAAAATCATTAGGGGTCAAGCGGCGCGCTTTAAAGGTAATGTAGCGACATATTGTTTGCTTGTTCGTGCTACTATTGGATTTTAGAACAGGGATTTTAGGGTATCCATACTGTTCATCTCAAAAAGTTTTCAATCCGAAGCACCAGGTGAGGGCAAACCTATTTTTTTTCTCTTCAGAGGATCAGATCCTGAAATTTAACGTGATGCCATGGACGAGGTTTAATACAAATCTATCCCCCATACGTTCGGCAAGTCTCTTTAAAGCAAGAAAGGTCCAGATCTGATACAACTAGAGATTATCACTCGCAGCTGAGGAATCCAAATATTGTGATAGGGTCCAACAATCCTTATCAAACGATATATAAGCAGAAGCGAATCCAGAGGCCCATATCATTGTTTTTTTGGGTGATTCGGTAGATTCTCCTCCATCACTAGGAGCCGGCGACATCCATCGCAATCATTGGCACCCACGCCCAAGATTCGATAAAACTGTAGTTTGATAGGGCAATAATCGTAATTTAACGTATCCGAGCCTTGGTTTCACATGGATCGATGGCCGATCCCACACTTCAAAGCCTTGTTACAGTATATACTGCCCATGAGAAGTCGATCTTGATCATGTTGTAATGCCTAAAATCTATGCCAAGACTAATCCAAATGATTGTGGCTCCCTCACACTGAAAAGATCAAGGTTAGAAAAATTAATGGAAAAAAAAATCCTCTTAGCGACGGAGTAAGTACTGTGGGGGAGAATGTGGCTAATAGGCTTTTGTCGATACCCTTACTTGCGGATTTTCAGTGGCAGTTAGCATTCTATAAGGTTGTGGAGGTGACTGTTCAGTGCGGTGTTTGTGGGGACGACCGTATTAGAAATGTATATAAGGGGCCTCTCATCCTCCTCCTCTCCTGTTTTGTGTATGTGATGTACGAGCGACAATGTGGGTGAGTGAGTGAGTGGATAGTAGCCAGAGGACCAAGCTGAATTCACGGCGACAATGACACTTTCGAGAACACAACTACGACGTTAATTGTCCCTTTTTTCCTTCTTTTTCTTACCCTGGTACGAATTTGTTCGATCGGAGATGTGCGATCACAGCTCCTGCAACCCCCCGGTTTAGTCAGTGTGAAGACATCGATTGCTTACTTTTTTCACGAGGGAGTGAAGCTTGCCTCTTGTGCATAGTGTGATACAACTCAAAAGTTTGGTCCGATAACCATTTAATTAGATCTCTCCCCCACTGGCCCCAGCTACCTAGGAACCTCCCAGGGCCAGGGACGAGACTGGACGGCCTCTAGCAGCCCACCCACAGCGGTGATACCTCAGCATGGCCGTCTTGGCTCGGACAGCGGCTTGCAGGTGACGGCAAGGGATGGTACGGAAAGATGCAGGACAACGGGGGCAGAGGACGTCACATGAGTGATGTTTCATGATTGCAGCCCTGCCGATATTCATCCCAAAAACTGAACAATAAGGGAATGAATGAATAAACTGGGAATCAGGGATCGATTCCCTGGCTTTATTTTCCGCCTTAAATAACGAAAAGCTTTAGAGCATCCTGCAATTTAAGGGGAGCATCTCTAAGGTAGTGGGCGTGTCCCGAACTCCAGAAGACCCCAGGGCATTTTTTCGAGAGGAGGGAGATATTGCGGGCCCAAGTCAAGTGGGTTCACAACGAGAATGTGCAATACAGGGGAGGGTGGACAAATAGTTATAAAGCACTGTGGAGGATGAAGGTTAATCGTTGGGGTTTACCGCAGAATGTCGGATGCCTGGCCCATAGTCTGGCGAATCTTGTCTATACGACAGACCGACACCACCGGAAACACTGGCTTCCTACGAAATCTCAGAACTTCTAGGAGTAGGGTGGCATTGGGTTAAATATCTCGGACTAGACAGAAACGAACAAATCATTTCCGAATCCCTCGAGGTCTGGAGGAGCCGATTCTAGTTGAAATTGTATATTGCACGCAAGAAGGTTACACGCGGAAAGAGTTCCATAACTTTTTTGAAACATTTAGTACGTAGTTAGGATGAGAACATTCCGTAACGCTACAAGCTGGGCTTGGTGTAACGATGTGATGTGTAAACATAATGACCTGTGGCTAGGCACGTTGAATGGTTTGTATAAGGAGGAGTTTCACGACACTCAGGGAGAGGAGACAAAGTCGCTCACCCTTATCCAACTAAACGACCTCGGAACCTCGGAACAATGACAACAGTACGTCTGTTCGATGTTGCATCATCTCTCTAACTGGTTAGAAGATCGTATAATGGCTTTCTAAATTTACAAGAAGTGAACATTAGCCGAGCATTGCTCAAGTTCATCCGCAGGCAAGTGTCCAAGCATAAAGGAGTGGAGAAAACGTCATTTAAGTGTGGGGTATTGGTTGTCATGTACTTTTTTGCATAGAGCTCCGCACAAAAATCTAGGCCACTTCCATGCAAGCCAATGTTATCATAAAATAACGAATACAGCTCTGATCCCTTGCAGTTCTGCCTCTAGAGCTTTAAACGCATAGCAATCGTCTAGCTGGGAGAAAGGATTAAAGTGTTTTTATGAAGGCAGCGCTGGGAATTGTCAATTTGGGGATGTCCATTTTTCGCTAAATTTGGTGTAATGCCGGTGTCGGAGGAAAGTTCTTGACCTATCATAGTATGATACCCTCACTAGAGCGTTGTTATGATGGACAACGGGCTTGGGCAACCCGATCAATGCCAAAAATAATTAGAAAAGGAAGTTGGAGTCGATTAACAGGAAGTTTGAGGGGACTGGTGGCAGGGTTGGTCATTCTGTATACTTCACCTTTAGGGGCATTGTCCCCAAGGGAGGTTTTGACTTCTTTATTCTCAAGCACCCTCAAAAGGATCTCGGTGGGAAGTTTACTTATCATATGATACACCGGGAAGGAATTGATGCCTGGAAGGTAGCCGGGGCAATCAGTTTCCTTTTGGTGGCGGGGTTTGGGGTTTCTACCACCCGGGTCGGTTGCCTTTTTCGGTGTTTGAGCCATGGGTGATGCAAAATTTATTTGTTGTTTTCATAGATGGAATTGGATTGGCCTGAGCATATATCTGGTTCGGTACTAGATAGGCCAGAAATGGAGTGCACAAGTGGGGGGGGGTAAATTTTTCCCTTGACGTCGGGAAATGTAATTCCTTATATCATACTAGTGTCAAGAGTCCCAATACGAGTAAAGGTGGATAGCAGTGGAATGAAAAAGCCAGATATATTTATTTTCTCTTCGCGTTATGCACTTAAGGTGCTGGGTAGCGGGGTACGAGTACACCGACCTTCCATTCCCCATCCCCCAAGCATCAACTCGAGTACTCGTGTCTCCAAGCCAAGAATGGGCACCTATTTTGGAATAGCGCACCCGAACACATAAAAAATAGTGTCCGAGCTGCTTGACAGACTGTTGTATCATGATCGATTATTATGGCAGTGGCTCTTACGAAAAATTGGGTGTGCTCCTTTCTGGCCGCAAAATTTGACCAACATTTATTACTTCCTCTATGGGGCGGTGGATGCATCCCTTTAGAAAGCGGTGAAAACACCATACCTCTCTAGAGTCGGCGGGGGCTATTCCAAAAGAGGTGCCATTCTTGGCTCGGAGACACGATTACAACTTCCTACAAGGCTCGCAAGGGCTAATACAGCCAATTACAACCCGCACAATACCTACAATATCGAAGTGGTGGTGCAACCTGGATAGTGTTCCAGATCTAAATCATTCTTGGTAACATGACTATCCGAGGCAAGGTTCAAGACTGTGTCCACCCCTCTCAGATGCAGATGGTGTTTATACCGGTATGATATGTGAAGTCAGTGTACCGGTGGAGTACGTATGCCACATGAGCACAATCCGGTCACCATCACCGGCACAGGATATGTCCGCCGCAAGTTTGATCCCCCGTATTAAGTGGGCAGAAACCTCTCCATCTCCTTCACATGCACTAACAACCTCCAGGAGTGTATTCTATTCAATGTCATGGGGTTGTGCCGGGAAATCGGATTCGTATTTAAAGCCCGCTCTCCCGCCTCCTCAAGGCTCAATTGCTCCTCCTCCCCCATTCGCAATACCCTCAGCGAGTCCTTCATCTCAGAGCATGTTCAGCTCTTCTGCGGTTCTAGGAGCGGCCTTCGGGCTCCTCATGGGTGCCAATGCTCACCCAATCTCTACTGACGACTTGCGCGGAAAGCTTAGAGGTGTGCAGGCTCACCGTGGGGGGCTTGGAATGAGACCCGAGAGTAGATTTGTCAATTTGTTTCAATTTTCGATTCAAATGCTAACGACGGCTAGGCACTCTCTTTGCCTTCGGCCACGCACTTGAGCTTGGGGTGGACGTGCTTGAGATGGATACTGTGGGTTCCTGAAGAATCGAGTTTTCTTTCCCATGTAAAAACAGTATACGCTAACTATCCTTCAGGTTTTCACAAAGGACGGGATTGTAAGTGCTAGGAACGCTACGTTTTTGTCGAATTTATTAGATACGACAGCTAATTCACAGCGCACACGCGATAGCCGGTTATCTGGCACGACCATCGCATTCTGAGCAACAAGTGCAAGGACACAGTTCCCCATGCAAACTACGTCGGAAAGGTGAGAAAAGGCGATGCCATGACGCTCTCTACAGGGCCCTTGCCAACAATTGTGGTTTACGTCAATTACTATAGTACATCGCCAACCTGACCCTCGCCCAGGTTCAGGTAAGATAAAACTCACAGAGATTAAACTCAGGTTCTAATGCACTACAGACATTGGACTGTGGAAGTCAGCAACTTCCGAATCATGATCAAGCCGAGTGTATCCTACCCAAATTCCCCAATTTGGAGATTTTTTGCAGACAGACTAACAGATAGCAGTACACCCCCGTGCCAAAATCTCTACCCTCGAGGAGGTTCTCGACCTGATCGACTGCTACGGTGACAATAAAGTGGAGATCAATCTTGAAGTGAGACACCCTCCTTCCCCAGAGCACTGATTTGATTCTAATTCGCTCGCAGACAAAGATTGACCCCGAGCACGCCAATGAAACCCTCCCCATCGAGGTCTATATCAACAACCTTGTACCAATCCTCCAGAGACGTGGATATGCCGACAGAACCTACATCCAATCGTTCGATTGGCGCACACTCATTGGGATCAAGAAGAAGTTCCCAGAGACCAGAATCGTTGCCCTCCTAGATGATACCACCGTGATTGCTTCCGGAAACCTAGGATTCCCCTGGCTAGGCGGAATTGACGTAAGGAACAAACTACCCATACATAAGTCCTATTTTCTAACTATTTAATAGCTCCAGAAAGACTTTGCCGGCGATTGGGTCAAGGCAGCACATTCCATCAATGCCACTGCCCTTTCTCCCGTACATGGAACCCCTTCGTCTGCATCTGTCAACACACCTGGATATACCCCCTTCACAACCGCTGCAGTTGTCAGCCGGGCTCATGAGCTTGGTATGGCGGTTATTCCATGGACGGTTGATGACGAGGTTACAATCGAGAAGCTGTTCAGGCGAGCAATCCATGCCCTTTGAGAAATGGAGTGATATCTTTGCTAACGCATTATATAGTGACGGGGTCGAGTAAGGTTTCTTTATCCTGAAGCATTGGGCAATAAAAGGCACTAACATATTCTATCATAGTGAAATTATTTCCAACTACCCCGAGAGGGTTATGTGGATCGGACGTCAGCGTGGTGCCCTCCTCGGCCACAAGCGAAGCCCACCGAAGCCCCACTGTTTTGCGCGTGCGCTCATCGCTTAGCTAGGATTCGGCCGGCGAGCAAGGAAAAACGGAAGGCCTCACACCAAGGCTAAGACCATGCATGCACTATTGTCTACTGGATTTTCGCGAGGCTGTCTGCGGGTGGAGGCCCGCGCTGATTTTCTTGTACATAAAATTACATTTTTACCCCCTGTACACTTATGAGCCTTACTTTGTACGAGGTCTCGAATCAGGACTAAGTGTGGTGAGTCGAGAAACCCAAATTAATCAAAGCACGCAAGTATGATATCCAGAGGGCCAAACAAACTTAAAGCACTTCAACCCCCCCAGTCCAGAACCACAAGCAGAATAAATATATCAAGGACCCACCCAACTACACCAACACCGACAAATAACCCCCAGACGATCCGGAACCACACCTTCCCACCATATCACACACTATCACTCGAATCCCAACCAAACCACAACACCCGATAGCACAAAATGCCCCGGCGGGACATCCGGCAAGGGTAAACACCCCCCCCTCCCTACCTATGACAACTCACCCCCCGACACTCCTTCCTCCCTTCCCCCCCACCTCCACCTCTCCTTCATCCTCCTTCCGCGCACCACCATCCGGGGCACCCCTCCGACTCCCACCAACCTCCCGCTGCAATCGCGCATTCGAGCGCGCAGCAGAAATTGACGTTCGTGTGTAGGCTAACAGTAGGAACGCCATCGTGAACGCCGCTAGGGGCATTGTTAGGGTCTATATTGGGGAGGACGGGAGGGGGAAGCGGTGGTTAGTTTACGTCATGTGGGGTAAGGGGGGGGAGGGAGGGAATGGACTTTGGCGTTTATCGGTGGCATGGCTATTGGTTGTGCGTTGTGCGATTCCGTCGTTGCGGGGTGGGTGGTGGTGGTGGTAATACGGAGTTGGTCGAGTGAGGTATTGTGGGGTGCTGCTGGAAAGGGTGCCGTTGGCAAAGTATCATATCATACCGGTAGTGGGAACCGGCACGGGGCGGCCGGATCACCCACGTTACATCGCGTTATGTCGTGCAAGCGATGACTAATGCTTCTGGATGTCACGGCTGCATCTTTTTTTATCGGATATCGAACCGGTAACTGGCATAACCTACGATACTGTATAACTTGGATACCTGAATTCACTATTTGTCACTCGTGATTCCGTCGGATTCGATCCTCGCCCCCGTAGCCCGGGACCAGATGGCCGTGGGCTGATTAGAGGGCTCTGAAGCGTTTCTGTGGCAGGACGATTAGCCGATAGGTAAGGTATGGGGTTTCTAGCCGAATGGGGCCTGCGGTACGATGAATTAGCGGACGGATGGTGAGTGAGTGCGGGTGGGCTTCATCCGCTCTTGTGCTTTCTCGTCGAACTTATTCCGGCATCGTACTATCATATTAATATATTATATCATAGTACGGGGTTATATCTATGATGCGCGCCCGGGAACATGACCTTGCAGATATGATATTTGATCCTCGAAAAAGAACCGTAGATTCATTACACATATTCCCACCCTACCCATTCAATAGCGAAAATAAAATAAAATAAAAAATAAGACAAAGGAAAATTTCCATCACACTCTACAGCATCCACAGCGCCCACCCTATTACTACCGAACCCACCCAACTCATAGATGTTTTTGTTCTTTTCTAGTGGTAAAGGCCGAAACAAACGGATAAGTTAGTAACGCAGAGTAATGAAATACAAGTGAGGACAGAAGATGAATTCAACAAAAGAAAGAACGCCACCCAGAAGAGACAAAACGAGCCAAAAGTAAAAAGTATATTCTACCACCCCCCTGGTAACGAATTTTTTTCGCGTATCGATCGCCCCCTCCACTGATACACCGCAGCGGCGCACCATGCGCTGCGTTAAAACCCGGAAAAAGAAATGAGCACCACAAGAGATAAGAGTAGGTAATAGGGAAAAGCAATCGTCAGGCGTTTAACATAACGTAGAAGCTGGGATTTAAAGTAGGTGGATAACCCGCATTTATATACAGGTTCCGGTATCTCACGGCAAGGGGATAACTTAAAGAATAATGCTCAGAGATAGACGCGTGTGGGAGTCAATCCAGAGAGGGTTTGAAGAGGGGAGGAAAAAAAAAGCCACCTAAGTCTAGTACTGTTTGACTCCCAACTCTCTCAGTTTCTCGCAATTCGGTAGTGGTCGCTCGTTGGCCTTCTTGAGCCTTTCCTGGTCGTCAAAGTACCGGGACAACGAGCTGCGTGCGGCCTTTATCTCCTTGTTTTTGTCCGCTTCCTCCTTTTCACAATTGGAACTAAGTGTGGAGATTATGTGTATTTCGACCGCCTTATCTAGCCTTATCATGCTGTTCTTTTTCATTTGCTTTTTTAGCTCGTTGGGGGTGATCCAGAAGGGGATTTTGTAGTTGGGGGTCTCGCGCCTCGTTGTGTAAGGTGGCACCCTATCGAGCTTGAATAGAGGTTCTCCGAATTCCTTAAAATTGTCTCCAGGGAGGAGTGAGCTGAGTATAGGGAGAATGAAGAATATGATCAGCGGTAAGAGCTGGATCAATATTCTCACCAAACTTTGTTCTGGCTGCACTTGTTCTCTGCCTGCTGCTTGCGCCGGTCTCCTTCGCTGCCCACCGAATTGACGAATCCTTATGCCTGGACCGCCAAATGTCTGAAAGCCTCCTATACCACCGCCAAACAAGTCACCCCCGGGACCCATCCCGCCACCTCCGAAAAACATGTTGAATAGGTCTTCGGGTGAAATCTCCCCCTCGAACACGCCCCCCCCCCGGCCAGGGGTTCCAAACGGACCGCCGGCGGGAAATCCCCGCATAGGAGTGTCAGCGAATCCCCCGCCTCCACCTCCACGAGCATCTGGATCTCCTCCGTGTCGGTCAAAAAGTGCTCTTTTGTCGGGATCAGACAAAACCTGAAACGCGCGAGAAACAACTGGAAAGTGAAAGCGGTAAAAAAATGTTAGTATTTTGTATTTATTTAACGTTAACACTCCCACCAGGGTAGGTGGTAAATTTGCAAGCAGGTTTCTCACGTTTGAAGGCTTCGTCTGCTCCCGGGGCTCCATTTTTATCTGGGTGCATTACCAAAGCTAATTTGCGGTATGCTTTCTTTATCTCTCCCTCGGTCGCCTCTACCTTGATGTCCAAGATGTCGTAGTAAGCTGTTGCCTTGCATTTTCGAACCCGATCGACTGCTGCTTTTTGTGCTGGTGTATATTCACGATCTTGGCGGCCTTGATTGTGTTGACGGGATTTGGAGGGGTCGGGGTTTGTATTAGCTCCTGACGGGGACGCAGAAGGCATTACGGATGATGTAGAGGATATTTAAACTGCGAGATCGACAGTAAGGGAGCTCTCCGACGGCTATTGGCGTAATGTAAATAAATAGCCGGACGTTATAAGTTTTTTGTTGTCGTCGTAGATTAGGGGGTGTTCGATGACAGCTCGGACTGCTATATATTTTTTTTTTGGATGGGGTGAAGGGAGAGGATGTTTTGCAGAGGTTCCAAGCGTGTGGTTTGGGCGTGGAGCAGTGGGCGTGTGGTTATCTGGTCTCTCCTGGAGAAAAGTTTCGGGCCTCCATGTTGTGTTGGTGTCTTGGCACATCCTCTCAACATAAATTTTCGCTCCATTAGATCACGAGTTGAATCGTTCAACCTCGAAGAATTAGCAAAGATGTCCACCAAACTTGAAGACAACAAAAAAAAACAGGATTGGCTTGTGATTGAGGATAGTGAGGAGGAGGGAACTGGGGATGACTCTGAACAGGAGGAAGAGGAGAGCAGACTGAAGGAACTTGAACGACGCGGCTCAAAACGGTACAAGGTGGACCATGCTTCCCCAGCCAGCGAAGATGATGACGACGGCGAAATCGATGGGGGCGATAGCGACGCAAGTGGAGAGGAGGATGGAAAAGAGATTGACGGAAAACAGGAGGGCACTCGAGAAAAAGGCAAAAAGGAAGGCAAAAACATTGACAAACACGACGATCTACTGATTACAAGCTCATTGAGGTTAAAGCCGCTATCAAAGGAAGAGCTAGCAGCCTCCAAAGAAGCGACTTCAAAGACCGGAGTCGTCTATCTTTCAAGAATACCTGTACGTTCTGCTTCGCTATATTCAATTCGGCACAATTTTACTAATACCCCTAACCGGATCAGCCTTTCATGAAACCTATGAAAGTGAAATTATTACTTTCTCGTTTCGGCGAGATCGGCCGCATTTTCCTATCACCGGAAGACCCGAAATCCTACGCTCGGCGGGTCCGCTTCGGCGGAAATAAGAAACGGAATTTTGAAGAAGGTTGGGTTGAGTTCAAGAGCAAGAAGGTCGCCAAGCTGGTCGCTGAAACGTTAAATACAACTATTGTCGGTGAGAAGCGCTCCGCTCTTTTGCCATTTGTGTGTTGCTCTTCACGGGAACTGTACACTAATCTATCGGTGGCGCAGGTGGGAAGAAGGGGAGCTATTACCATGACGATGTTTGGAACATCAAGTATCTTCCAAAGTTCAAGTGGCATCATTTACAGGCTCAAATTGGTATTCTTCTTCTCCGGGTCTCTCTTGAAGGTTGTCCTGAACCTCTGGCTGACCTATAGCTTTACCGAAGCCTATGAGAATGCCTCTCGACAAGCCAAACTACGCGCAGAGATTGCACAGGCTACTCGTGAAAACAAGACATATATTCGTAACGCTGAGAGAGCTAAAATGGTTGAAAAGATGGAATCTTCTAAGAAGCGCAAACTCAAAGAGCTTTCTGGAGCTAGTGGTGACAACGATTCTGAACAGCTTGAGCCATTGCAAATTAGGCGACAGTTCAGGCAGCACAGCGCCAAGGGAAGGAGGGCAGAAGAAGGCGAAGGCAGAGAGAGTAGTGAAAAGGTCAAGAGGCTTCTCAGTAAGGTATTCTGAGCCAACCTCTTTGTTTGAGCCGGTGCACGGCTTCATTGGACTAATTTAAAGCAAATTATTCCTATTCTGATGGGACTCTTGATGTGTGTTCTTCACATGCTCGTGGCCCCTCTGGCGACTCCAGTAGGTATACAAACGGGAACAAGCCCGACTCCTTTATTCATAAACTGTTGATAACTGTTTTGAGAGCCATCCGCTAGATGCGCAGCCATCGAAGCCACAGGCTCTAGAGTACCTGACTCTGTAAATGTAACAGCCGGCCGGAAGCCCTGCAACTTTGCTTCGACACTATGCCCATCTCGAGTATTCGAGTGCTATGATGCTCAATTTAGAAGCTGTATAGGGGAAATGTGTAATCTCCTACTTGGATTTTTTTCAATTAGTAGAAGATAGTCTACTATTACAGGGTAGACTGCCAACTGGAATAATTGAACAAGGGTTCTAGAATTCCCCTCTTTGGATAAAGGGGGGATCACGGAAAATAAAAAAAGAACAGACTTTTAGCCCTCCGCTGAGACAAGTAAAAAGAAAATGCTCGAGCATAACAGACCTTACTAGGAGGGGCAACTCCAATGTCCTAGCGCGCGTGGATCAATTATTACAGTTCGTACCAGAATTTCGAAGTTTAGAAACACGATATCATAGGTTCGATATCATACATATACTTACACGCAAGCCACCCTGTGGCAATGGTGATTACACACTTCCTCCTTGGTAGTACTCGTGGAGCACTAGTAGCGCATACCATAGCTCCATATTGTGAAGCCCATCTCCAACTCCAAATCGCTCGCTTGCCATCTATATCCTTCAAATTTCGGACCCCACTGCTCCATCTGAACCAATATGCCTCTTTTCGTTAAGGTTAAGGGACATGGGGTCTATGCTCAGCCAGTACCTCCCTCTCCGGTCTGTGGTCCAGTACGCCTGAAGTACTCGTGTGCGGGGGGACGGATTGGCGGCCCGTACTGCCCGGCCAACCCCATACTATACTCGGGTACCGTTGTACAGTACATATTCCTAGGATGAACCTCACTATAACTCCCCGTTCACAAAGATACTGGTATTCCCTGGGTATCATAAAATCTCTTGAAGTCCACTATCAGATTTTAGCGGAAAGTAGCCCACGACAGTCCTAGTTTGGCAGGCTAAGAGAATTGAATACCGGTTGATGTGATCCGACACACCTATTGGGCTGATCTTGTACTGTGTTAGGAAATGCTAATACTTCTCAGGAGCCTTTGTCCCCAAATCCGTAGATTAAAGGGCCGGTCGTAATTGCAGACCCCCGGGGCTCCCGGGGGAGACCATCGGTATTAAAACGCAGAGAAGCCTATACGACATAGCCAAGGTACCTTAGAACCTGCCTTACTCGTAGACCGCACGTCGAGTTAAGAACGCTAGTCTAGTTTAGTAATATTATAGTGGTGAACTATACCTAGTTAGGAAGTCTCTTGGCTAGTGGTACTTGTAATGATCTACTTTAGAAAAAAACTCTTCCCCCTACGAGCCTTACTGTCCTCCTTCCAGTACAAACTTTGAATGCCTCTACAGTCCCAACCGGAAGACAAAATGGAAAGTCGCTCTACAAATCTGTTCCAATAACTAGTTAGGAAAACTTTACAAAAGGAACTTTAAAGATTCTATTTGTAGGGAAAATTGAAATATTGGCCAATGTTGGGTGTCATGAAGGGAGGTTCTAGGGCACTGGCACGATACCTGACTCGAAGAGATCTGGCTTTACTGGATTCAGAGAAGTGGAAGCCTGGAATAGAGTAGGACAAACCCGCCACTATCGGTAGCCTTGGAACCCAGTCTCTTTTAAACCCACGAGCAAGAGCCTTGGGGCACAATAGGGCCCGACAAAATTCATTGTACTTGCATCACAGCTAACTACGGGGGGGCGCCGAACTGCATTACGTCCAAGAGGGGAGGAAACTCCACACGCCCGGCTATCCCGTAGCACATACCACCCGCAATCACCGTAGCCCGAACCTCAGGGTTGGCCAGAATACGGCGATTCCAGCAAAACAAAAAAATTGCTGTCACTGTCTGAATGCCATCCCGCAACCTATCACCATAGTAGAAAACCTAATACAGTCTAATCGCCACACGATGCTGGATGAATGCCACTCCCCAGCCCAAGCAAAGATGTTGTGTCAAAGCCGCCGGACAATAGGGAGGCTTAGCTAAGACGGTTGTGACTTGGACTGTTCTTCTCACCAGAGCAAGGACACTAACCTTTCCGGATGTGCACCAGTACTCTGTGATTGGATTCGCACAGTCTCAAGATCAGTTCTTAAACAAAGGGGTTGCACGACTCGTAATAGGCCTTTGTCTGCACTTGTTTACCGTGCAGCTCGCGCTAATGTTAACAGCAAAGTTTGAGCGTTCTGGTCCTGTTCTCGGGCGTCAATGAAGATCGGGAAGACCGGTGCCCCTGCCATCCAAAGTTGGTGAGCAAAAAACCAAAACTCGAGTATGGGAGCTCCTAAGTTAATCGGGATCGACAGTCAAAGAACCCCTAGAATGTCGAGGAAGAAAAGAGTATACGGGTGGCAGAATCCAGTGAAACCGATGACAAAACAGTATCCTCCCCTCTTTACTTGCACTCCACAAGTTTACCCCTTCGCTTCCTATTGTTACCCGACTCGGCATCATCATGATAATATCATGTATCACTCGGTACAGCGTACCTTGCTCAAGATGTGTGGTTACGTTGCAGAGTTTTCCAGACACCTTATCCCCCAATCCCCCCGATCCTTGTTTTGCCACTCTTAGTTTTTGCAAACCCGGGCACATGCACTTCCGGCGCCGGTTTGCTCTACTAGTTCCCATAATGGTAGCGGCCATCCCCGGACTCTTTGGTTAGGAAAATACATTTGGGAATAGAAGTTGCGACCTAGCGCTGAAACACTGGATTTCAAGGAACTACACTAATCGGATTCTATTATGGGGCTGTGAAGAGGGTATAGCATTAGCAGAACTTTTATAGAAGAACAAGGGCATTGGCAGATTCCAGTTAGAAACATTGCAAAGGAGTTAAATATCTATACTAGTACTAATTGGTCTACGCTAGAGAAGTTATTTTATGATTACCACAACCTGTTTTGAAGAAGGGCCACTTGAAACCCTCCTTAATCCATGATCGCTAGCACACCTGGTGTTTATACACATGGTATTGATAGTAACAAGAGAAAATATAATATTCACTAATAAGATGTGGGTAGAGTTTAACCCCACTCAGCATCATATCAATGTACTCAGAGAATAAGGAGCTGGTCCAAACAAATAGATACTATTGATAGATATTATCCAAGTTTTCATGAAAAGCTTAATAGATGCTAGTGTGTCGTCTACAGTGGTAATAACTTTGATGGATAGTATCTTGTATTCACTTGAAGAACTCAATTTAGGCTTCTTCGTTTCACATACATATCATACTGGTACTTGTAGGGTACAGGTAGCTAGTGTTACAGTTTGGCTCTAAGGTGTTGAGCCGTGGCTATCTAAGTACTTAGACGTATGATAATATTATGATATTTTATTGACCAAAACACCCAAAGGTGGGCAATACCCCTACCGTAGGAACTCAAATAAATGGACCATGTGCTACGCAACCCAAAATTTCCTCTTCTGGAAGGGGGATGAAAAACACCAAAAAACCTGCCGTCTGAGACGAGTAAAAAACAAGAAATATACCAGACCTGGCAGCTCCCACGTCCTAGCACATGGTCCGGTTATTCGAGTTCTTACTTGCACCGTACGGTGTGAACTGACTGAGCAAACCAGCACAGTGAGTAAACTAACTTGCTCCAAAACGAGCAAGGTTCGGATTAGTGACCGCCTTGGCAAAACTCCCCTAAGCCAATTTGTATGCACTCGAGCACTACTGTAGTATACAGTATTGCTCGACCGACTTCTGGCGTGCCCCAATGCGGCTAGCCAAATTTTGTACCCAAAAACTACCTTATCAAGTACCGCTTTTGTTTATTTAAATTGACATGACTATCTCATTAACCGGAAATCCTGTTCAAGCCTTCCTAACCACACCCGGGGATTACTCTTCCATAGTTGCTGCACGGACCGTCTGAGAAAATAGAGTACTGCCGGCACATACAAATTGTGCCGAGGGCCCCTCGGCTTTTGCTCACAGATATTCAAGAGAGTGGGTCCGGAGACCACATTGGATCAAGTGGAAGTGGGGGAGTATTACTCTTAGCAGGTAAGAAGTATTCGGTAATAGGGGTGGTGATTTTGTATGAGGTCTCAGATAATCACGGATTCTTCGTCATATATTTTGCGCAAGTCCCTAATATCGGGACTTCCTGCCCGTTACGAGTATTGTATTCTAATAAATAAGGGATCTCTGTTTATTAGAATTGGGGGGGTGTTTATGGGTTTGTATACTTGCCATCATCCCTCAGAGGGTTTACAGATACTTAGGGATCGACATGTATCTACTCTCACTTTTCCTTGCGTTGGCCCTGAGGCCACTGCTCGTGTTTGCTACTTGGGGATATACAGATGACGGGTCAAATTATGTGATTGGTTTGTCCTTAAAGAAATTCTGCCTCTCCCCTATATTACCCGGTTAATGGTTCAATAGATGTCGGGTCGAAGCTTGTCTTCAAGGTTTCCAAAACTAATGGGGATATCAACTCGATCGTATACAGAGGGACAGAGTACCAAGGTTACTCCGGCAAGAACTCGTTAGTGTAAACCTCCAAACCATCATGATAGTTCTAATTGAGTTTCTAGCCACATCCAGTCAGGCCTTGGGAGAAGTACTGTTACCATAGCATCTCATACAAGCCCGGCGAACCTTCTCATGGTCACTATCACATATGGCACCCTGGTTCACTACATAGTAGCAAGATCTGGCCAGAACGATATCTACCTTCTCACCAACAAAGGTGATGCGTCAGTAGCAGCCTTAAGATTCATTCTTCGTCTGAAGCCAAATATCTTCCCCCACGATCTTTCCACACCGGACTTTTACGATAACGTCGGCGCTACCGTTGAAGCCTCAGATGTCGTTCGGAATTCAAATGGGTATACCAAGAGCAAACACTACCAAGGCAGCAACTATGGAAGGTGGGTATCTTTCCCTTCCACCCCCCCCCTTCTCCGGAACCCACTAACATGACTCTGGCTAGAGTAATGGACTTTGACTACGTCGGAAAAACCACTGGCAAAGTCGGCGTCTGGCTCATCCGCTCCAACCACGAGAAAGCCTCTGGCGGACCGTTCTTCCGCTGTCGTCCGTCCGGAGTTGCAGCAACGTCGCCGAAGACCTCTACGAGATTCTCTTCTACAGCATGTGCCACACCGATCCCGAGAGATGGGGCTTGCACGGCCCCTATGTTCTCTCTTTCACCGATGGCGACACACCAAAAAAGGAGCTATTTGCCCGGAATCCGAACTGGTCCTGGTTCGACACACTCGGAATTAAGGGATGGGTCGCGGACTCCGCACGCGGTTATGTTGCCGGCATTGGCATCGCGAATATGAAGAGTGGGCACACGTATACTGTTGCGCTGTCCAACGCGGATTATCAGTACTGGGGGGTCGCAGCAAGTGGCCGTGGTGCCTACACTATTAAGAGGGTCGTTCCGGGGACCTATAAGCTCACGGTGTACAAGGGGGAATATGGTGTTTATACTACCAGCGTTTCGGTTAATGCCGGGTCTGCTACTGCATTGCACACAATTACGCCAGATTCTGATCCTTCTGACGTTGCGGCGATTTGGAGAATCGGTACTTCTATGTTTACCTAATGCTCAGTAGTATTGAGGAACTAACAACGATATAATAGGTGACTGGGATGGAACGCCAGGCGGTTTCCTTAACTTCGAATCGGCACCCTACAAGGTAGCTCGCCCCCCCTCCATACCTGCGATTCACAGTACATTCAATTAACAATCCACAGCCTACATACATGCACCCCAGTGATCCTCGGCTCTCCTCCTGGGGCCCTGAAGATTTCACTGTCGGCAAAACTGCAATCAGCAGCTTCCCAGGTTACATGTGGAAAGACGTGAATAACGACCACCTTGTCTACTTCAAGCTCACAGCAGGACAAATAGCCTCCGCAAAGACTATACGTATCGGAATCACAGAAGCGTACGCCAACGGCCGACCTACCATCGCTGTTAACGGTTGGACCTCTCCACTCCCGTCTGCATCTACACAGGGCAGTACCAGGAGTTTGACTGTGGGGACGTATAGGGGAAATAATCATATTTATAGCGTAGGCGTTCTTGGCCACCTACCTTATAGCAGAAGGAAAGAAGGGCTAACATGAATTTTAGTTTACCGTCCCAGCATCCGCATTCCTGACGGATGTTACTCAGTGGAACATCCTAAAGATTACAATTATAAGTGGGAGTGGAAATACCGGATACCTGAGCGCTGGGATTTCGATTGATTGTGTGGATCTTTATTAGGGGTTGGTTGGCTATTCGTTGCCATGTGTATTTAGTTGAACATAACTTAGGATAATGATGAAAGTGTAATACCGGTACCGGTAGATATCGTAATTGGACCTCTCCTACCAATGTCTGTTGCATGATAATAGAAAAAGAAGAGAGAAGACCAGCTAACGCGCCGCCCAGCTACTCCCCCCCCCCAACCTCTCCACTCCAAGAATCCTAAAAGAGAACAAATATCATATACCAACGGGAAACAGAAACAAGAATCCCAACTGTCTAAGTGCCCGTTTGTAAATGCCCCTCCATCAAAAGAACCAGTATCTCCAGCGGCTGTGGTGGTTGCACCGAATTTAATTGACTTACATCTTTATGTATACTGTTTAGTGGTCGTAGCTGTAGCTCCATTTTAGTGCACACTTGTGGAAGCAAGTAACGTCCGGGAATCCCCGTTCAGGGGTGAGGCCACTTGATCGGGGGGATAGATAAGCTTTGCACCATAGAGACCGCTATACCAGCATTCCCTAACCCGGAAAAGTTTTAGAAGTTGGGTATGGAGGCTGCGCTAGACTTACACCCTCGAGACCTCAGGCAAAACCCTTCGTTCTGTTTCCCTTAGCTCAAAGAGGCAATAGAGGTGCTGGGTTCTGTTTCCTCATCCTTACCCTTTCTTCCTGACCTTGTTACGCCTCGAGGGCTGGTGACTTTGTGCGAGTGCAAGGCACTTATTGTCTATAGACTAGTGGAAAATTTGTCTGCTCTGGTGAGCATATAAAGCCATCTTTTTTACAACGGACGTTGCCCATGAGTCAACAAATGGGGGGGGGGTGTATATAATAGAGACACCTGGGTTTGGATTTTATTTTTCTCCAGTGAGCTCCTTCAACAACTCACCTCGTACTATTACTTGGTCGCCTAAAATAGGATGGTCCTTCCGCTTTCCGGATTTATGGAGCTCACTTTAGAACTGCCAGAAGTTCTAAACCGTGGCAAACGATCTCTCCATTACATGTGAAAAATAGGGATATTATGCCAAATGTGAGGCGCTAAGACGTTCGAGTGATATTACATGAATATACTAAGTTGCTGCTAGTTTAGAAAGGGCTGTCCAGAAGTCATCTCATGAGCCAGTGCTTAATTCAATGGAATCCCCGAGTCCTTGAAATACCGTGGTTCGGGTGGGGGGGGGAGATTTCTCCCACCTTAATCTTGATCCAGACATCACAAGTTATCACTCTCCACTCACCCTTCACTAAATTCGTGATATCAGACCTTATTCGTACCTTCCTTCCCCTCAAAATGAATAACTGGCTAAAAGGGTCCAAGTCTCCAAGGGCCAAGCAAATTTTAAAACCGGAAGCACCAGCACTTATCAAACAGAAGCACGCCGCCCCGTTTACCTTAACCCGGATCTCCGAGAACCAATCACTTGACAGCATTCTAGTTCCCGAGGATGGAGCCCTCCCGGATCTATCCAATCCCTCGGGGACCCTGACGACGGAATACAAAATTCGGGTCATTCGCCTCATTGACGAGATTGATAGATGGTATGTTCAGAGCAGAGGAGACGAAAGGATCGTGATCGAGAAAATCAAGGCCCGTCTAAAGGGTGATAGCTCGGAAGAACGGCTAGAGTCCCTAACAACACACCCCCTAGTCCCAGTAACTCTCAACAAGATTCGTCAGCGTTTGTTCAAGGACTTTCATGTGGAGAAATGGAAGGAGTTGATGGAAATTCGCTATGGAGAAGGAGCTTCTCACGAGGAGGGTCAGCTATACCTCTCTGTTGCAGACGGTGGCCGAATGCCAGAGCACTTCTTCGGAAGCGAGTTCAAGTTGAAGTTGGACTACATCGAAGATATAGAAAAACTCAGGGAGCAGGTGAAGGCCAAGAACGGCGAGATTAAATCACTTAGGTCTATTATTGAGGGGGTGGAGGGGGCGAGAAAGAAGGCCGAAATGAAAAACGAGATGAAACTTAAGATGTCCTCGGAAGCACTTATCAGGATATCGGAGATCGTCATAAGCAGTGTTTCTGGGATGGAGAATATGAAGTTGCAGGAGTTGGAAAAGCGAAGAGTAGAAGAGGACAATAGGTATCACATCATGGCTGACCATGTCATCACAATGGGGGAAGAGGTCGCTAAGCTTCGTGATATTGTCCGGAGATTGGAGCGAGGGGATTTAGGAGGGATGGCGACTGCCGTGAGTAAGTAGCCTTGGTTAAAGCTTGATCATCCCCCGCCTAATTCTTTACAAGTCCCGCAATAATAAGCCCTTATTCTAACATTCGACACCCAAACCAGACAGCCATGTAACTACGCCAAAGAAGCCGTCAAGGGTTATCCCAAATTCTCCGTATATAGCAGGATCAATTTCTCCTCCTATTCCCTGTAAGACATCCTCTACTATCCCCTGGAAATTTCAGATTTCCATTGGCTCCCAAACCCAAGCTCTAACTCTCAATGTAGTAAATCCAACAAAGAAGGAAATTGCGATGAATCTCCTCGACGAGCGCAACGGGCGCGCCGAAGAAGTAAAGGCTCTTAGAGCCCCTCTCGCACGCTACCAAGGAGGTGGACCGATATATCTGGTCAAGGAAGATTCCGTGTCTGACGAGGATACTTCCTTCCCTACCGAGAGCGCTTTGGGCAACGCTTCCCAACTGTCTATAGCCATGGAATTTGAAGCAGCAATAGAAGAACTCCACGGGGAGGAAGACGGAGACGGAGACTCCAACCTGTTTAAAAAAGAGAGTGCGCCCTCTGTGCATGATGTCCAAACAATTAGAGAGGAGATAAAGGAGACCGTTAATGATACCAAAGGCTCTAAGACTGCAGACTCTGACCTTTCCAAGTTTCAGAAGGCCAAGAGAAGGTTTTTCCAAAGTTTACCTCAAGGTCAGGGATGCGTTGAGGGCTGAGAGGTATGACTACCTCATTTTCTGTTTGTTGTATGGCCGATAGCGCCCCGTTTTTTTATTTTTGTGCTTCTCACGGTTGCCTACTCTGATCCTTAACTTAATGTCCAAGTTATTCATCTCTCTACCTATCAAGCCTTTAAGGTGGGCACGACATTGGCTTCTGAAGTGCTTGTATAGCGATTCCTCCCTGCAATAAGCGAGAAATAATAACCTAATGTCTTGAGCGAGGGTGTGAGTGGACTAAACTAAGTTATCCGATCTGTAAATATTCATGACATGACCACTTAGTCTTGTGCTGGTGTCGCAGTCCCTAATGAACGGTTTGCAAGCGCAAGGATATCTAGACTGTTATCGGCGCAGCGCAACCAAAAACATAAGTTAGTGCCCCAAGAATTGATGTAGTTCATCTGACCTTATGTGGTTCTGGGGGTCCGTCCACGCTTGGATCCCTATATACGCCTCCCAAGACCAACCCGGGCAGAAAAACAAGCCAAAAAAAATTAAAAAAAATTCTTAGATACAGTGCATTGGCCTCCAAGCCGGGCGGTGGTCATGGCAAGTCAATACTCACGTGGATGCTGGGAAAGCTATATTCCTATATTCCAGGTTATAAACCCACATTTGCACAGATATTTACAATTCCGCACCGAATCAGACCCCAATCCCCCCAACCCAATTGGCCCGCAGCAGCAACCGTTGCAGACCAGTCTTCCCCTTTCCATTTTTGTGAAGTTTAAATTAGACTAATAGCCGGGCTACGCCATGCTGGATCGGACCCGGACCAACAGCTGAGAGTGAGAGTATCGCAGATGCTCATCGATCGGATGGCACTTCTTAGCAATTGACGGTTGAATCAGGCTATAGCACAACTCTAGACTCTATTCCGATTCGACCAAAGCAAGAATGGGTTCGAATCCGCCTGCATTCAGTTGCGATGGTTAGTGCGATCTGTCCTGATTACCGGAAGTTTCGAGGGGAGGGAAGGAAGAAAAGGTATATTGAAGCAAATATCTTTTCCGATTCCCGTGATTCCCTAGCGTGGAAGATGAATTGGAAGTCGCATTCTTCTAGGCGCGTGCTCACGTTCCCGCTTCGGACTTCCACCGGATGATTGTAATGATTGATCAATATGCAAAAAAAAAAATAACATTAATACGAGGTCCGCATAGTCGGTCGCCTCGCGTATGTCTGGTTTGGCTAAAACTCAAAGGGTGGCCTCTAACGCTTTGCAAATTCGATTAGTGAAGATTTGAGACTGCGACATTAAACTCGAGCAGCCCCAATCCTAGACACAGCTGTAGCTCCATGTATGATATATCCCAAGAGTGAACTGAGGCCGGGGTTAATGAATGCACACGACACAATTCTGCCTTTTCTATATTCCGGACTTCAAGCGATTGGATAGGTGCTCGAGTGCAGCATTCGAAAATAGATTCGTCCGGGCACTATATGTCATCATACTCGAGTATACACATGCGGGAGTGACGATAGCTGCAGGGTGGTTTTTTCGAACTGATATCGCATGCCCCACAGGAGCTGTTACCCACCGCAGCATCTCGACCCTGAGGGTTACACGAGCAGAGTTCTTCCCATGTCGGATCCCTACACATGCTCGAGTAGAGCAAGCATTCCTCACGTTTCCCCAATATTGTTGCATACTGTTTATCCGTTGCTCGGAGCAGTCACGGTCGACTTCCAAAGAGTTGTGCAAGTGTCCGTCGTGCAAGGAGACGCGTGGATTGTCATCCAATGCTTGTCATTGAGTGGTGCCCCCACCCACCATCGTCACTACCGTCACTACCGCGCGCTGTTTGGTGTTTCCCCATAAAATGCTCAACTGGAAAAAGGTAACCCCCGCCATAATTCTCCTGGGTAACACGTGGCCCAGAAGGCGGGGAAAGAGGGGTGGGAGGCAGATCTGAACCCAAGCACGGTGCGAGTGGTAAAGATGGCAATGCGAATTACCGTGTTCCGAGATGAACATTGTGGAGAAATTGGGGATGGAAGGTTTTCAATGCGCCCGCATCTGCATCAATGGCCGAGCGTAAGCGTGCCGTGGTGACAGCAATAATCGAACGAAAATGCGACATGCCACGGTGCATGTAACTTTGTGTGTACTGTGTCTTTTTATTTTCCTGTGCTGGAGTAGGCGAAAGCAGCAACACATATGGTTGGTCGCCTTAATTGCCAGATATGATACTTGTGCTACGACGATGACACAGGACAAAGCATGTAGGTCCAAACCGACCAGGGGGGAGAGCGGGGGGACGATGCCGAAGCGTTAGTAAGTCGGGATGAGAGTTTATGAAGCTATGGGTTTAGGTTGTCTTGGGGTTCATATAAAAAAGCCTGTCCGGCAGGCACAAGTAAACACCACATATTTTTTGAACGCTCCTGAACGCCTTCACCCATCCTATCATACTCCGTTATATAGCCTAGCCACCCCCCCCCCCCTAAGGTTCCCAGAACCCACACAAGCATGAGTCCATCATCCCTTACTCCCCCCGCCAACTTTGCCATGGTTGGGAACGGTGGATTTGTCTATAGGAGCAGTTTCCCAAAGCCTGAAAACTTCCCCTATCTTCAGGAACTTAAACTGAAGAGCATTATGTATGAAAACGCGGCTCCAAGGCTTGCTCTCTGGTCGCCGGTGCTAACCATTACGCCGCAGTACTCTGGTGTCCGAGACCCACCCTGCCGAAAATAATGAGTTTATGAGGCAGAATGGCATCAAACACTTTCAAATTGGCATGCCCGGTAACAAGGTGCCTTTTGTCAATTGTGAGTATATAGGCGAAGGCTCAAACTCTAGCGGAGCCTACGACTAATATATCCGCCACAGTCTCGGATGAAAAAATCTCCACAGCTCTTCGCATTATCTTGGACCGTCGCAACCATCCCATTCTTATTCACTGTAACAAGGGAAAGGTGTTTAAACTATATATATATTCCCACATTTTGCCTCTCTTCTAATTCATATCCTTTAGCACCGTACCGGATGCGTTGTCGGCTGCCTCCGAAAGGTCCAAGCCTGGTCTTTGACCTTGATCCTTGATGAATACCGCCACTTTGCAGGTCCAAAGAGTCGTGCTCTCGATCAGCTTAGGATCGAATTATATCGTGAAGAGGCCTGCATGGGCTCTGCGAAGCAGTGGGGGTGGGTCCCTCCATCGGTAATGCCACCTGGCTGTTCGATACAGGAGTGTGATGATGAATGCACCGGAACGATAGACGAAACAGTCAACCTACCAGCGGTCAGGGCATGAAGGTTTTACGGTGCAATCCAAATTTGCTACGACTGACCCGATTCGTTTCTTGTGGAAATAAACGTTTGTTTCTTTATGTCTCCTTCCGCTTGCGGAACTTTAAAAAGCTTTGCATTGTTCAGAAAATGTCTGCTTTATTATTATTATTATTATTTTTGTTTGACCTAGACATAACTTCTTATTAATTACGTCTTGCTCGGTCCTACTACACATTATCTAAAACGAACACGCGTGGTTTCTCCTAGGTTCATTTCTTCCTCTTTCCTCTTTCCTTTTTTTTTTTTTTTTTACTCTCCCCACGTCCTTTACTTTATTTATTTTTCTTCTTTTCCCTTTCTGTTTCAACTGGATATGGAGGTGTTTTCTTAAAGGGTTGGCGTTGCCCAATTTTTACCACCAGAACTCAAGACACTTCTGGCGGTACGGTTCTATTTAACTTCAGATCAGCGGCGGGTAACTTGGTGTTTTGGGAATGTGTGCTGTATATAATATAAAGTTTCAAGCACCCGTCTTTGCAGTATGCTGGATTGTCATGAAAAATTTTCCCCTCGTGATTTTGGTCATGTTTACCTTGATTACCGCGCTCGAGTAGACTAGGTATTCCTAGAGACTTCAACGCTTCACCCACTTGCGCACGAAACGACCTGTCATGCCGACCCTTGACCGTCAACGTGGTGTCTCTGCACGCGTAAAGGTGCAGAGCTGGCTCTAAATCTGGTACCTTATTTACCCTGTAACCGCAAATATTCCTTCCCGGATGACCTCATCGGCTGCCTTCCGCTAGACTAGGGGCCGATGCTCCTAGTCTACCCTCTTTCCCGGGTGCATCAATTAACTCGGGAAATAAAAATTCATACCCTTTCACTACAGTCGCTTCATCAAATGTCCGGAGCAATAGCCCATCAAGCAAAGACCTTCCTCGATACGAGTGGCCGCCGGTACGCTGGTATGATATATACTGCTGCTTCCCCTCATTCCTTTGACCTTCGACCCCTCACTAACAAACCCCTAGAGTCGCCACTGCCAGCATGGGCCTCCTCAATCGCAAGTTCAGTCCCTGCCCTCCCCTCACACCCCAAAATTTCCACCCCTATCAACTATGCATCACTAACCCATCAGCCACTCACTAGTCCTCTACCAACTCCCAGATTCCAAACGCCTCTACAACAGCCGACTCCTCCCCCGACCGTGGACTGTCCTGCTATTCTCGTCGCTATTCGCAGCCAGTGGCTGGATGGCGTACGATAACGCGCCGATCGATGGCGCTGGCACCACCGCGGCCTGGTCGGCTATATATTGCATCATGAACGGGAGCCCCCGAAAGCTTGGGAAGCTACTGCGATTCGGACGGGTCGCGCCGCTCGGGACCGCGGGGTTTGTGGCGGCTAACACTATCACGCATGGGTATTACTATTTGACGGTACCGAGAAGTAAGGAAGAGGTTGAGGAGTTGAACAGGTTGACGGGAGAATGATTATGGGAGGGGAAGAGAGTTCTTATTGAATTGTCCATGGGTACAGAATTGCAATGGCGGGTTGGTACTCGTAGGAAGAGTGCACCTTCTCAACAATAAGTTTAAGGGGATCGGAAGATTAGCACAGGATTCGGGGGGCTGTACTGTACAAGTACAGTAGTAGCACATGGGCGCTAGTGATTCTCGGCGATATGAGCCGCAGGGGTTGCATAAAACTATCTGGGGTCAGAACAAACCTGAGATGGCCAGGCCTTTGTTCGACACTCCGGTTCATCGGGGCGTATTATATTCCTTGATCGAAGGGAAATACAGACCACTCTTTTTATTGTTCAGACGAGACAGGTGATTGTGTAGTATGAACTCCCAACGTGTTTCTGGGCTCTCCATTGGGCTGAGAATTTAACTATCCATTCATTAAAGCGTGGGAGTAATTTTACCACCACAGCATTAGCGTTCCTGTCTACGAAATTGTGCCAGTTAGGCCTGGCCTTTGAAGAGAATCGAAGGGGGGGGGACTTCTTTAATATCCTAATCATGAATGGAAAACAATAAGGATTGGAGCTGATTCCAACATCCATCATTGCCATCATCACCATACCATACCAGAGCGCCTCTTTTGAAAGGAACAGAAAGAAAAAAGCCATTCAGTTAATCTCACCGAGGCGACTCCAACAAACCCACAAGTACCCACACTGCCGCACCGCACAATACACCCCCCCCCCCCGAAGCAAATCATGCAAAGCAAAAAAAAAATCCCTCTCCGACCTAATCTTATAATTGGTTAGATACCCATGTAGGAACCCACATACGATCAGTGATAAGTATGAACTTCTGCACCAGCATAACAGCGGAATGTGAGGCTGAGATTGGGCACAACACATACGGCATACCGGTATGATAGATCCCAGTATCATGGGCGGGAGAATGAGAACAGAAATTAAGAAAAAATAAAATTCATCCCAACCATAACTTAAGTTGCTCAAGTTCGCATACCGTAAAATTGGACCGCGTTGCTATGTCGTTCAAGTTGCCCCCTCTGGTAAGGTCTTGTTTTTTTCTTATCATACTCGTGCCAAGGTTGTGGCTTCCCAGCCACAAACCTCGGGCTGCAGAAGAGTGCCCGCAAGCTCAACGAAAATTTCTACTATAGCTCAACAATAAATCATTATTGTTTAGGGCCTGTTTGGGATGTCAGAAAAACTTAGTATTTCTCACTTATCATCATTTTTTTTCTTCTGTATTAAACTAAAATTTTCAAAGAGTGTTTGAGAGATACAAAAATACCATGGTATTTTAAAACTTTGTTTTGTTATTCTCAGTATTTTTTTAGCCTGTAATTTATCAAAGACAATTAGGATAGGAATAATTCTTTCTTGTTTAGTATCAAATTATATACTTGTTTAAAAATTAAGTTATACTATTTCATTAGTTGAATTATATAGTATTTTGTTTCCAATAATATATAATTCATCCTTGTATATATTCAATTAATAGTAAAGTAATAGATATTTATAATAAAAAAAGTTCTTTTGATAAGTTTTCCCTGAATATTCAAATTTTCAATAATCGGACTGTAACAATTCCCCTTTGGATAATTAGTTCTTGGTGACGGGGAACGATACTTCTCTTCTTCTTCTTCTTAGTCTTATGATAGCTCTAGGCCAATGCCTATGTCACCAATAGTACAAGACCTCTGTCTCCTATCAAAAATGCCTATCGTAAGATTTCTCTTACTCTCCTGTGCGAAGAGTGTTCTTGACGTAACAATAATAAAGATTGTGATAATGGTAAAGAGCATAAATGTAATGTGTTCGCAAGGTGCTATTCACGTTATTGGTTAAAGGTATGATAGTTGGCAGGTGGTCAACACTTGCCATGTGCTGGGCTGGGCCCGGCCCACAAAAGCCTGGCCCAGCCCACTAACTAGTTGGCCTGGCCCATGACAGCCCAGGCTGGTCCACGAGGCCCATGGGCCATAGTAAAATTATTTATAATCACTAAAATGTTTCTTTTGATCCAAACCCTCAGACAAAAGCTAAACATTATAAGATTTTATAAGACTGATACTATTGAATTTTATAACTAATTTAATTTCTGTAACAACATTTCTCCTATGTACTAGTATAAGAGTAGATAGTAATTACAGATTTTATCACAGAATACTAAGGATTTAGTCTCCACCTTTAGTCTCTTTAGCAACCAGAGCATCAAGCAAATTTTCAATCATTTGCAGTTCAGGATAGGTAACTGGAAGGAAATTGTCCTTAATCCAGGACTTAGTACATTCAAGCTTAGCTAGTGCCTCATCTCCCATGCTACAGTGCATATCAGTTAGTATAATTCTTGCTCCACTAAAGATTCTCTCCGGCTCTGTAGACATGGCTGGAATACTAAGGATTTCAAGAGCCATTTGGGCAAGATCTCTCATTCTTCGAATATCTAACATCTTGGACCAATACTCTATAAGGTTTATATCAATATCTTGAGAAATTGGTTCCTGTAAATATTGAGCTAACTTGTCAATTCCTTCAGATTCCATTAGTACCTGGCGCTTACGCTGAAAACTTGTTTGAAATTTATGCCTTTGTTGTATGTTGGAGCTAGGACTACCTAGTTAATCTACTTGAGATCTGGTATCCTGTTGAGTTAATACTGTAGTAGCTGGATACTTGCCCTTATATGATTCTACCCAAATATTATTCAAAGTGTTTCTAGCCAGTTGAATAGCATCAGGACGTTCATCCCATTACACCTCAAAGTACTCCAGCTTCATTTCAGGATTCAAGACAACTGCAATAATATAAGCTGGACATACCTCAGTTTTTTTATAATAAGTATTGAGAATTCTGAGAGCATTAGATATCATGGACGAGATATGACGAGAATGGTACCTTGGTGTGTTTTTAGCATTTTCCAAGATTTCAATTAGCTCATCCATCATGGGTAAGATGTTAGCAATACATCCATTGGAATATTTAACCTGCAGTCTTGTATTCCACTCTGCAAAAGGCTCCAGAATTTCCATAATGTGACCTAGAGTATTCCAATCTTGTTCAGAGAGGTCATCATTGATTAAAGCTCTATCATTAGCTGCTCTTTCTCCATTACGGTTTATCCCAATAGCTGTAGCAATAAAGCTACTAATTGCGGTCTTGATACGTAAGGCACGTTTTAAAGACTCATAATCACTAGACCATCGTATTAGGTTCCCTAGGATTGGCATAGCAATACTCTCACCTGGATATGTTTTTTGCAGTACAGTGGTAAATTGGTCTAAGTGTTGTGGTGTTCGATGAATATAGGTAATAATATTGTGCAACTTACCGACGGGCCCTTTTTTCCGCCATCCCTGTAGCTGTCTGAGCTCTTCTTCAGGTGAATGATAAGTGTCATTTTCCTTACTCACAAATGATGTTCTATCTTCATCCCAGAGAAAGCCTTTGACAACAAGGTTGATTATATGCCCAAAGAAGCGAAGATGGTCCTGAACTGGATGGAGTGGAGGAATATTATGCGAACGCATAATATTTGCAATTTCCTGCAATGCTGTATCATTGTTTGTAGCATTATCAATATTGAACTTACCAATCTTACCTTCAATCCCATATTTTTGAACAGTTATCTAAAAGTAGGCTGCTTGGTTCTTCCCAGTATGCATATCAATAAAGCGATGCAAATCTCAATGGACTGCATGTAGCTTGAAACTTGGTTCAATCCAGTGCGCTACAATTGCTATATAGGCATGCATGTTTGGACCACTCCAGAGGTCAAAGCTGAAATGAATTCGGCAGACAGCACTCTGTAGTGATTTCTTTACAGCATTGAACATCACATCATGAAATTCATCTAACCAGCAACGTAAAGTATGGCCTGATTGGGGAATTACCTTTGTTATTGCCTTAAGATTAGGCTGACAAGCACCGAGATAGGCTAAAAGTCTACGAAATGCTGGATGATTGCATACTGAGAAAGAAATACTAGCTGTTGTAATCTACTGAATTAGCATACTATGAAATATATCAGCATTAAACTCCATTTTAGGGGCTATATTTTCAAAGGCAGATTCAATTGAGAGTTGGGCAGGTATTGGCCCTGCAACTACTTGACCATCTGGTCCTATTTGATGGTACCGGTGAAGATACTGGATGGCATTTCTTGTAGAGTAAGCAGTAAATATCGTGGAAGCTATGCAGTCAGTACATTGATTACACTGCCATCTTGCCGTCCCATCCAATATAATTGTTTCGCCATTAGCTTTATTATAAATATGACTTTTATGAACTTTTGGCTTCTTCTGTAGAAACTCATGCCCACTTGCCCTACTCGCAATAGCACTAGAGCTATAAGAGCTATGCATACCTGGATCAACTTGTAAGTTGTTGACCAATTGGCTATCTGTAATGTATATTTTAAATTATTACTAAAATACATATACAATTTAGAAATTAACTTAGAGAGAATCTACATTCAAGAGACATGCCAGCATTTGCAGCTGTATTACCATAGGTGATCTCCTCATGCACTTCAGAAACCAGTATTCTGGGATCCAAAGGTAAGACTTGAGATGAAGTTGTACCGATACTTTAAGAGCTTCTTGCTGGTGGAGAGGACGGGAGAATTTGTGAAGAATAGAAGTTACCTGGCTTGACTGGAGCAGGATTCAGAAAATTGTTCAAAGCTGGGATTAATGAATGCAAAAAATAGTAGGTTCTCAATTCAAGTGGACAACTAGTCATCTAGCTAATAAAATCAAATTCTATTTTTCCTAATATAGCTATGATACACTCTTGTAGTACTTTGACATAAACCCTTACTCTTAAGCTACTGCTAATGTTTACCGTTGTGGTAATAATGTTGTTTTCACTTTAGGATACAAATTCACTTACTAATAAAAGCCTACAGGCCTCGTGGGCCACTACCAAGCCCATGGGCTTTTGTGGGTCTTGGCCTAGCCTGATCCAGCCTATGGGCCAATAAAAGTCTACGGGCCAGCCTGGCCCATGGTAAGCGTTACAGGTAGCCTGCTCTACCAGAGAGGAGGCGAGAGCTGAGAACTAAAGGACATTTTGAAGGTTTACTGAGGAACAAAGAAGTAACCGTCCAACCAAGTATATTGAAATACTGTCTGTCGAAGTGTGCCTTTTCCATCGTGGAATCAGGCGGTCTTTAAATACACAAATCTGTTCATGTCTAGTATGAACAAAACTAATCAAAGTGTCACGAATGTGGCTTGGCAAGAAAAAGGTTTTTGCATGACTCATGATTATGAGTCATCGGTATGTTATTGTTTTGCAGATATGACTCAGTCGAGTCATATGATTTGTTATGTGTGGGATTTGTGATGCTGTCGCACATGGCTCAGATATGAGTCATGGGACATGTGCCTGGCGAGTTTGCCTTGCAAGTATGCCTTGCGGGTATGCCTTGTGAGTAGGCCTTGCGCATATGATTTATGTTTAGCAAATGACTTCGTTATGAGATCATGGGTTTTGCACATATGACTCATTCGAGTCATATGACTTGTTTATTACGCTATGATTGGTTTATAAGTTTTTACACATGACCGTACTACGAGGTCATGGGTTTCGAGCATGTGACCACTTTGGTCATATGACTAGTTTGTTATGATTTGGTTTCGGATATGTGACCACTTTAGGTCACATGACTACAGGCAGGAAGAACACTATATAAGGAGGCCAATGCGGTCGAGGAGGATGTGTTCTTCACGCTTTGTTCTAAGTACTTTTCCTACTTCTTGCACTCCGTGTCGGAAGTGAGCATAACCAATACTTTACCTTATTTCGCTCATGATAAATACTTCATCTACTCTTACTTGTTTGTATTTCTCGTTTTGGGTGGTCGGTTAGAAGTAGTTGTTCTCGCGTAGAGGATACTTCAGTGTGAGATATCTGTGGCCTGGTCCTGGTAATCACTGAGTAAAGTTTAGGCGAGGATGGCGTCTTCGACAACCTCCTCATCCACTGATTCTCCCCCTCCTTCGAGGATGTTATCCCGTGTTCAGTTCGGCTCCAACCCTTCCTCCTCGCTTAAGACAGCCCATGTGGCCTTGTCTCTTGCGCCTGCTACTGAGGCCGACCGTGGCCTCATCCCCACAACTACACGGTCATATGTCGCACCCAATGGAAACTTTGGTTTCCTACAGTTTCACCACTGCCATGGGTGTCAGAACGTGGTTAAACAGCAATTTGATGATTTGGTTCAGCAAACAGTCGCTGATGCGACTGTTGCCACGATGAAAGAAGTGGAGGTTTTGGTGAGAGGATTCCTTATCGGGAGAGGCTGTTCAGCCACATGTGGCTTAAACAAAGATACTACCACAGGGCTCTTCATTCGGTTCAACTCAGACCATGGCTTGGAATATTATCCAGCTCCCATACCTTCTCCTCCTAAAGATTCTCAGGCTGTAGTCCCTGAATCCTCCATCCCCCCCGCCAAGGACAACTTGACTGCCACTACGGTTGAGGCCAGCTCTTGGTCCACTACTCCTCCCCTCGCTAGGGCTGTCCAAAGCAAGATGCCCAGCTTCTTCCACCAGGCTCACAATGCTGGGACCGGCTCCTCGACTCCCTCCTTCCTGACAGGAATGTCTGCAGCTGAAAGGGCTCTTTATGAAACCCTGAAGTTCAGACTGGACGACCCTAATGACGAGGACTATAGCCCTCCTGCCTCTGAAACACGCTGCCAGACATGGTCAGCATCTCCTGCTAAGCGATTTACTGCTCCTCTCCTTGGTCCTCAGTTTTTGAGGGCTATCAACATCGATGAGGGACGGAAAAAACAGATTGTTCCCGCTCTTTCTGGCCTACCCCTAAACGTTCACCACGGACACCTGGCCATCCCTCTGCCTGTAGTACTCCCATCAACAATCGAGGCCACACCCCCTTCTCCATCCCCGCTATTGACTGAGAATGTCCTACCCACCTCTGGGGTGATGGCTAGAGACACCCCTATGGGCCTGGGAGATGGGCGCAACTCGGAAGCGACTAGTTTGGGCGACAGCTTACACGCCCCTTCACCAGCCATGGGCTCATCACCTCCACCTATTATTGAGTGATGGGTGTCACCTCCCGAAGGCCAACTGGAGGGTCCCTTAGAAACGCCCAGTGGCGATTCAACCCCATTGGAAGTTTAGCTCCCGGAAACCCAACCAGAGGACACTGATGCTGTGGTAGCCCTGGTGGACTCAAACATGGTGGGTGTCTGTGAAATGCTGGATGCTGGTAGGACTCCCTCTCCAGGACCCCGCTCGGGTAGTGTAATTGGGTCTATGTTGGAAAACCTGGAGGACATCCGGTCTGGCAATACTCAGCCTCTTCTCTCCTCGGAGTTGGGGTTGATTGAAGACGACACGGTATAGGACGTACGAACTTGGATGAACAGTGGCCCCACCTTTGACGATGAAGATCCGAGGAATGGGATAAACTACTGGAGTCAAGTTCATGTCTTAGAACGGGCAGTAAAGACACTGACCGACATTGTTGGCAGACAAGAGGAGGAAATTGAAGCCCTTCAGGTAAAGTTATCTCCCTACCGCCACCCCCCCCTTGCTGTACCTCACAGTACCTCCTCTGTTCTTACGGAGCCAACACTACAATCCCCTACCCCTGAAAGAAAGGAGACCTCTACAAGGGCTCCTACTGCTAAAGCTTCTTTTACGGAGGTAGTAAAACGAATGGCATATGTGCCCAAGCTCCCCGCTGGCACACAGGAATAGGTACGTCCTGCCTGGCCCGCATCAGCAGCCTCATCCCACCAGTCTAGCAGCAGCAGCAGCTCCTCCAGTGAAGGGAGAGTAGTCTTGTGAGTAGCCTACAGAGGTGAAGGCAAGTCTGTTCACTGGGAAGAGGAGGGGGAGGAGGAAGAAGATAAAAAGAAAGAACAAAAGGAAACGCGGCAAATGCCTGAGTGGTGCTGCTAGAAGGAGAAGAAAGGCTGCCAGAGGATTTGGTGAAGAAAGGGAGGTGGCAACCCCAGCCAAGACTCAGGGGAAGGCTGATAAACAGGAATCAGCTCCGAAGGATGTGATACCTGTTACTACGGCAGCTCAATCTGGGCCAGCAGCCCTGGCCAGTGTCAAAGTAGCCGCGGCTCAGACATGACAGCAATACTGACGGGTACCAATGGGGCCCCCAGACCCACTAAACTCAGTACCACTACCACTGCGCCCGTCGCCAACCCCGAATGCTAGAGGGAGGCACATCACCATGTGTTTCGCCACCTGGAAGAAGGTTGCCCTGCCAGAGGGCATTGATATTGAGGCGATCCGAAATCGGATTAATATGACCTTTTCCAATCAGGGAAAGATTCGGGGAAACGCTCCTTATATTCGCGCAGGACACATCTGGCCAGAAATTGGATGCATTTTCCTGACCTTGGCAGCACACTCTGTAACAGAGCTAGGCAACAGGTTGGATAAGGCCAGGCTCGATCTGCTCAGGGAATTGTCACTCCCAGAGTTTGAATTCCAGAGGAACCTAGAAAAGGTGAAAGCTTTTGTTTCTGGTGTCCCACTTGCTGACACAAGACGGGGATCGATTTGGAGGGTAGAAGGATGGACTGGAAGCGCGGCTTTTGATGGCCTTCGCGCTGATCTGGAGCAATCCAATACTGGTGTAGTCACTATTTCCCAGCCTGATATTATAGGATCCATACACGCCATGAGGCAGGCCAATGCTACAAGTTGTGGCATCTGCTTTGTGGTGGAAAATAATGAGGCCATTAAGGAGAAACTGGCAGAGGGAAATATTTGGTTGCGAGGAGGTGCCCGTAATGTCTGAGTTTTTGAAGAGCATTGCCCCCTTAAGGTATGTGGTAAGTGCCTAGAAACCGGCCACTTCGAAGCGACATGTGGCCGGCCCCCTCGGTGTCGATTCTGCTTCGAAGAACATTTCTCTCGAGAGCACATGTGCAGCAAGCTGGCATGTCCTGGAGGAGTGGGTCAGGCCTGTGGACATACCAGGAGACAGTGTTGGTTGTACGACCGGATGGATCACTTCACAGGATATGAGCGATGTCCAGTTATCAAATCGTCATTCCCAACTCCACCTTCCTTGCCTGCTGGGCAAGGAACAGCCACACCAACAGGACCCACCAAAGAACCTGTCAGAAAGCTGGAACAGCAGGGTAGGAGGGCAGGAGGGAATGGAAGGAAAAGAAGCCGCAGCTGTGGGAGGTCCCCGACACCCATGCTGGTCGAAATCAGCAGTGATGAGGAAGATGAGACTCCCTGCTGTAAGTCAGAAAAGGCCAAGGGGAAGGAACCTGAACGGCCTTCCTGCTCCCCGGCACATGGAATTTTAAAAATGAGGGCTGGAACCACCACCAAACCTGTGATGAGGAAATGAGTTGGGTTGCCTGGGATCCAGATACCGGCTCCACCTATGCCTCTGGCCCCTGCGGCCCGAGTGGATCAGTCGAGGCACCCTTTTAATGCTTATTACGACCTTGACATTAAACGTAGGGAGGAGTAGTCGCAATGGGGCGCGCTGGCGTTAGATTTGTTTTCCTTGGTAGATTTGTTGTTTATTATTGAACCCCCTGTTGATGAGGAGGGACAATATGTACCAGTAGATGTTGATGCGTGGGATTTGCTTTCCTTTATTGAAGGGTCAGGTGTTGAGGTATTTGTTCGGTCCCACATTTGTGAGCTGTTTGAGGTGGTGGGGCATGGGGAAGGCAGTGCTCGGAGTGGGTATTGGGAGAAAGGGGCAAAGAAGGTACTTGCTGGAGTTTACTTTCGACCCGGCTATACCAAAGACCAGTTTGTTTGATGGTTGGATGAGCTTGGGGAATCTGACATTGTGTTCGGGGATTTCAACGCTAGACATCAAGACTGGGACCCCAACACGGACCATAATAATACAGGAGGATGGTGGCTGAAACAGTAGTTCACAGCCCCGGCTCGTGATATGAATATGGTACCGCCAACGGTGCCAACCTTTCTGGATATTTCCAGAATTGACCACTGTTTGCACCGGGTACCTTATGTCCGACATCAATACATGGACGCTGCTGGCTGTGAGCACAGTACTCATGCCCTTAACTTGAAGGTGGACCTACCTGACAATATTATGCGTCGGAGACCAGCTTGGAAAAAAGCAGTTTGGGAAAAGGTTGGGAAGCAGTTAGATGCCCTCAAAGAGGTGGGAGACGAGACGTTGTGGGAAGGTATGAGGTATGTGGTAGACGCACTCCCATGGGCCTCCGTTGGCAGAGGTCGGTGCGAGTGGTAAACACCGAAGTTGGAAACGATGAGGTTGGATGTGGCTCGGCTACGAGGATATTCCAAGTGCAAGGTGGAGCAGACGGAGGACTACAAACTGGTCAGAAGTGATTATCGGGCTTGTCTGTTGAGGGCTAGGTTTGAACATATCAGGACTAAGTTAGCTGAGGGTCAGGACCTGGACATTTTTCGGTTGGCATGAAAATTGGAAGCTAAGCGAACACTTCCCTCCATGGCCCGACCAGATGAGTCCTACACTAGGACACATTCCGACATCAGCGACCTGATTGTACAACAGCTATCCCCTGGCGATCCTTCCCCTTAGAATGACTCTATGATTGATATGGACAGTGCTCAGGAAATGGAGATGGCCCTTGCTAGGTCCCCTATGAATACGGGTCCTGGCGAGAATGATATTGGATATCCTTTCATACGGTTCTGGAAGCGGAGGGATACAATGACTTTGCGACGTCTGGTCGACTACGGGCTGTGTCATGATATTCTAGATTGGCATCGGCCAGAGGTAGTGCTCATACCGAAGATTGACAAATCCAGATACGATGTCGTCAAATCATGGAGAATAATACACCTCCTCCCAACATCGGCAAAGGTTGCAGAACGCGTGGTCCTGCTAAGACTGGCCATGTGCCTTGATCTCGGGGAGACACAGTTTGGTTCTCGCCAGAAGAGGGGGGTTCACAATGCCATAGCGTTAGTCTTTGAATTCCTATGGCATAATGAGGGCTATAAACGGCTGATTTTGTCCATGGACATTAAAGGAGGATTTGATAATATTAAGGTTAACCTCCTGTCAGACTTCCTGGTTGCCCAGGGATGTCCGTCAAACCTGTATCAATGGGTACGAAGATGGACTTCCTGTCGGTCGATTCGTTTCTGTTTTAATGAATGTGTCTCCAAAATATACTATGTCAGCAAAGGGGTACCTCAGGGCTTGCCTCTCTCTCCTTTTCTCTTTGGGGCCTATGTGACGGATGTATTCACACCGCGAATGCGATACTCCCCTGGAGTCCGACAATTGGTGATCTCATATGTTGATGACGGGGTCATCATGGTGGCTGCAGATTCTTATAACACTGCTCGATACCATGCAGGAGAAATTTTTGCGGACTGCGATCGCATAGCAAGGGCTAGGGAAATAGGGTTTAGTGCCCTTAAGACCCAGTGGATCGGGTTTGGGGACAGGGCGTGGGGAGGAATGGAGTTGTTGGAAGAAATGATTTTGCCTTCTGAGGATTTGCGGGTTCTTGGTTATAGGTTTAATGTATTTCTTAATTTTTCATCTCATGTAAAGTATTGGTTAGAAAGGGGATTGAGTGTTAGGAGAAGGATTTCGGTGCTGGTGAGAGGTTTTGGGAGTGTTGGTGGGATAGGGGCGTAGGAGACTTACCGCTTGGTGCAGGCAGCCTACCTTCTGACCATTTATTACGGACTTGAATTTGTAACCGACCATGGGTCGTATGTGAAACAGATTGAGGTCCACGTCAACGACTGCCTCTGATCAGTTTTCCGTACCTCTATGAAGCTGGCAAACAATATACTACTGGCTGAGTTCAGAACACCGCCTGTTACCATTCAAGGGAGGTATCTACAGTGAAGGTGCTATAGCCGATTTATTAACTACTGGTACTGTGATCAATACCCGTGGTTCGGTGAGATACGGCTCAGTTGGAAGCAGGAGGGGATGGTGGCACATCGGCAGGCTTTGGACAAGAAGCTTACCCGCCGCCCCACAATTGCGATTGGAAATGGCAAGGTGGTGATGGCTGCATGCTACCATTTGCTGTACACAGATCTGTGCGAGTCCTTGGATGTGGTCATATACACGGACATGTCCAAGACCTCTGAAGGGGCTGGTGTGGCATGGGCGGTATTTGAGAAAGGGGCTCTGACTCGTGTTGACAGGTACTCGGTTCTCCTATCTTGGTGCATTATTGAGTGCGAGCTGTTTGCGGTTGTCTGTGCACTCTTACATGCCCAAGGGATGGCCAAGAGGCACCCAGTTCATGTGTTTCTGGACTGCGTTCCAGCTCTTATCCTTGTAGACAGTATGTTTTCAGAAGGAGATTCGGCTGAGCTGTGGGAAGTTATGGCACCACTGCTTAGCGCATTCAGCCACGTCAGTCTTAGCTGAGTTCTGGGATACATGGGTATTGACAGCAATGATATGGTAGACCAAAAAGCTAAGGCCTGCGTGGGTCGTCCATTGCATCCTCTGCTTCGGGAAGAGGTTAGCTTTGGGATCGGGCATGTGGCCTTGGCCTGCGAGTTGCGAAAAGAAAAGTGGGGTTCCTGGCACGACAGGGAGGGACATGAGTATTATGCTCGTGAATTTAGGGCACCTCGGCATCTTCGTGGTCTCACCCGCATGGATTCCTACATTCTGCGGAGAATTCAAAGTGGGACGGGCTTGGTCGGTCATGACAGCTGTGAGGGGAAGGATAATAGACACTACTGAATTGAGTGCCCCTACTATGCTATAGGATTCCCGGCTGACGAGGACTTATACAAGGATTCGGCGATATTGCGGTGGAAGTCCTGGTAGGTGAGTCACAGGTGGTTATGCCTAGGGATTCCCTGGCGTGTTGAAATGGTAGACGGGCAGTTGGTAGTGGCAGGAAACCCCTTTGACGGTACACTGATGGGGGAGAGAAGTGGCCGGTTGGCAACGATAGGGGATCCCACGACCTGCATCGGGTACGAAAAGAAATAGGATGGCAGTGGATACGTTCTGCCGGGATTGGTAACCATGATGAAAAGATGGATCTTTTTGCCCGACCAGCGACGATGTGACTGTCTCTGTTGTGGGACCATGATTTATGCGACAGCCACCCAGAAGCGAGTCACCTTCGCCGAACACATTGAGAAGAAGATCTGCTGTTTACGGACATGTCACAATCGGTTTTGGTATTCGTGGTACCAACAATGGGATGAGTTGGACCTCGCGACTCGGACGTCAGTAGTTTTGCGGTAAGCCAAGACAAATAGGTGGTTGAAAGAAGGGCATTGTTCATTTTGTGGGATGGTTTTGGTTGAGGGGTACTTGGACCTGAGACTATATTATAAGAGGATAGAGGGATGTTGGGATAGACTGTATGTTTCCTTTGTTGAGTACGTAGAACAGATTGTGTTGGAGGCGGATAGGGGTGAGGGTATGAGACAATGGTTGGGTAGCAGGATAGGAAGACGCGTAAATCAGGGATGACGCTAGCCGTCACGAGCGCTCGTGAGCTAACATAGGTAGTGATTTTTAGATTTATGTTTGGAGGAGTGGTTGCAAGGTGGAATGGTCCGTGGTAGTGTATTTTAGATAGTTTGGTTTTTATAGGGTGTGGGAGAGACTGGTCGTATGCCGGTGTGGGTGGTACTAGTATAAATAAAATTAGATTGAATTCTAAGTACTTTTCCTACTTATTACTTTAACGAATATAAAACACCTTTATGATCTTTATCTTTATTACAATATCTATTGTTACGCAGAGGCAGGCTCTTCACGAAGAAGAGTTAGAGAAAGCTTACGATAGGCATTTCCAATAGGAGACTGAGGTCTTGTACTATCGGTAATGTAGGCAGAGGCCTAGTGCTATCGTAAGATGTAAGAAGAAGAAGAAGAAGAAGAAGAGAAGTATCGTTCCCCGTTACCAAGAACTAACCATCTGAAGGGGGATCATTACATTACAAAGCGTCATCTAGTGCCACACCAAACGATACAAAGCAGTATCCTTCAACCCAGACAGGGAAGGAGATATCGACATCAACGATCAAAACCTTAATCTAGGAGGATTTAGCGACACCCTAGATCACATTTCAGCAGAACTCTCAAGGGCAGCAAGCCCAGTAACACCAGAGAAAGGATCACCAGTGAGTAGCTCTCCTGCAGGAACCCCACGATCTGAGAGGATGTCGGGATCAGCAGTCACTGTGCCACCAGCTCCGGCCTCTCCGGCACCTGGCACTAGCATACTTGGAATGACTGAGAATCAGGTTCAGGCATTTCTAGCAGCAACATGGAATAAGGGACAAGGAAATATCCAACGCCCAAAAGCAAAAGAACCCGACACATATGAAGGAGCCGAAGATAAGCTACGAATATTTCTGGCACAATACGAAGGATATTTTGCCGTTAAGGGATATAGAGATCACTATAATGAGATCAAGATTCCATACGTGGAATCTCTAATAAGAGGACTCGCGGGACAATGGATCATGCCATTCCAAGATGGAAGCAAGCAGAGGAAATGGGTTATGTATGAAGAGTTCAAAGAGATACTCTTCGATCAATTTGGGGATCCCAACACTAAAGCGACAGCAAGACAAATGCTGGAAAAACTCCAACAAGGAAAACAAATCTTTTTGGCATACTGTAACGAATGCTGACTATTGGAATACGAGGCAGAGTTTGATAATGCTACTCTATACATCATCCTTCTGAGAAACTGTAGTGAAAGACTCCGAGAAGCGTGGGGAATCTCCGACTTGCATTACACCACGGTAGAACGATTTGCAAGGTGGGCCATCAATAAGGAAAGCAAGCTAAACATGGTTCAAAACAACTCAGAAAATACTATAGCACACAGGGTGGTCCAATCATCCACGAATGTGAATGGAACCTTTAAACCGCAAGCAGCTCGAGGAGAAAGTCGAGCATTGCCACCAGACGAGCCAATAGAATTGGACAAATCAAGGGCAGGACCTGCTCTGAACCTCTCTAAGGAAGAATACGCCAGAAGAATAAATGGGAAACTCTGCTTGAGGTGCGGAAAAGTAGGACATCAGATACGAGAATGCAGAAGCTGACCTAACAGTAGATACCAAGGCACCAAAGCTGCTGGAAATAATCGCTTCCAGAATCGAAAGAGGAGCAACATTCGTGAACTAATCGCAGAAGATTCACTGGCGGGAAATGACAAGGGTGCCAGTAAACAGTAGTCTGGGAGACCCAAGATGTGGACCTGGAAAGCCTATCAAGTTAGCAAACTATTACACGGCACTACAAACGCAAAGAGGAGATGGAGACTGAGATCATATGATGATCAAGACAAAGATATGCAATGAAGAAGACAAAGAAACAATAATATATGCAATGCTCGACTCCAGGGCTATTGAAGATTTCATCAATAACGAAATGTGCGACAAATACCGCCTCCACACCAAGAAAGCGAAGAAAGCAAGACAGGTCTACCTAGCAGATAGAAAGCCAAATGCAATGGGTCCTATAACCTATACAGTGACAGTATCTATGGACATTGACAGCCATAGGGAAATGGCAACCTTTCAGGTCAAAGATCTCAAGAACCGTGAAATAGTTCTAGGGATGCCATGGTTACAAAAGCATAACCTGACGATCAATTGAAACGAGAATAAGATGACCTTCACCAGTGAACTGTGTACGACGTGATGTCTCAACAGTTCACCTGTGGTCTACTCGATACCGATATGGGAAGCAGAAGAAGAAACTTTACATGCAAAGTTCACTGAGATGCAGCAAGTTAAGAGGGTACGGATACAAAGACTGGACCAAGGGGCAAAAGTGCCTACCAAGGGTTTCAAAGGGGCAGCAAGATACGACCTGTATGCCAACGAAGGAATCAAGATACCTGCCAATGGGCAGGCCACGATAGCAACAGGAATTGCCATCGGACTATCAGAAGGCACCTATAGACGAATAGCACCCCGCAGTGGTCTAGTAGTTAAACATCAACTCATAACCATAGCAGGAGTGATCGATGTCGACTATACAGGTGAAATCAAAGTGGTCCTGGCCAACCTGGCCTAAGAGGACTACGAAGTCCAAAAAGGTGATCGAATCGCACAGTTGATCATTGAAAAAACCAACAAAGAAGATCTGCACGAAGTAGATCAACTGGAAGCAACCACAAGAGGAGATAAGGGAATTGGAAGCACGGACCAAAGCCAGCCCAATACAACAAAAAGAATCGAGATCAAAGAGATCACAGCACAAGCCTTTAGAAGGTACTATTAAAGGGGAGATATAACAGGAATTCTCAAATGAATATACGAGGACGAAAAAGCGGTCCTAGCGAAAATCAACATCAGCACGGAACTAGCAATCCAGGGTAGGAAATTCCAAAGCAAAAAGAGATGGAAAGAATTGACTCCAAAGGAATATCATCAATTCACAAACCGATTCCAAGAAGAGGAAGCTATAAAGCTACCACCTCGAAGATAAGCAATTGATCACGAAATTCAGCTGGAAAATGACGAGAAAACGGGAAAAACAAAAGAGATTCCATACAAGCAGTTATACCCACTAGGAGAAGCAGAGCTCGAGGAACTCAGAAAGTACATCAAGCAAAACCTAAAGCGAGGATGTATCAGAGACTCCTTTGCATCAGGAGGATCCCCAATACTATTCGTCAAATGGAAAGATGGAAAAATGAGACTCTGCGTGGACTACAGAGCCCTCAATTTGGTTACCAAGAAAGATCGATATCCACTACCCTTGATTGGAGAAGCACTGGATAGACTGCGGTCAGCAAAATTCTTCACCAAACTCGACATCAAGGATGCATACCACAATATACGCATCAAGGCAGGAGACGAATAGAAGACTACATTCGCCTCAAGATACGGAATGTTTGAATACTTGGTTATGCCTTGCGGGCGAACCAATGCACCGGCTTCATTCCAGAGATGGATCAACAAGGTACTCAATAAGTACCTCGATATAGGTTGCATCGTATACTTGGACAATGTACTCATCTACTCGGACAATATGCAACAACACCAGAAGGATATCAGCAATATCATGGCTGCAATACAAGGATCAGGAATGAAGATCAAACCAACAAAATGCGAATTCCATAAAGAAGAAATGGAATACCTCAGATTTATCATGAATTGAAACGGGGTGAAAGTCGACCCTGTCAAAGCGGCAGCAATATGGGATTGGGCCAAACTGAACAACAAAATAGATGTTCAATGCTTTATGGGATTCTGCAACTTTTATTGAAGGTTCATAGAGGGATTCAGCAGGCTTGCAAAACCACTCTAGAACCTAACAAAGAAAGACAAGAAATAGGAATAGGGAGAAACAGAACAGAAAGCATATGATGTAATACGAACACACCTAATATCGGCACCCATACTGGTTCATTTCGACCCAAGCTGAAGGACAATAATCGAAACGGACTCCTCAAAATATGTGTGCTTAGGCATACAATCGCAATAATGCAAAGACAGAAAATGGCGACCCGTGTCTTACCGATCTAAGACAATGACCCCCACAGAGTGCAACTACGATGTTGCGAACAAAGAACTATTAGCGATAGTTCAAGCATTAAAGGAATAGAGGAGATACATTTTGAACAATGACCATCTAGTCCGAGTTCTAACTGACCATAGGAATCTGGTCCCGCTCATGACTACGAAAGAACTGAATGACCGCCAGATAAGGTAGATGGAACACCTTAGCAAATACAACTTCAAAATCGAATATCGACCATGCAAAGAAAGTGGAAAGTCAGATACTCTCACAAGGATTGTAAGCGACAAACCACAAATGAAAGATGATAAAAGAATCAAACCAAAAACAAGAACACTATTACCAAAAACCTACTTCAAGGCAATGGAGGTTATCTAATTCATATCAACTGAGGAAAGGGAAATTGAGAAGGCAAATGAAAGAGACAAGACAATTCAGGCAATAAGAGAAGCATTGAAGGAAGGAAAAAAGGAGATGAAAGGAATTGCTCTGGGTTTATGCCAATGGAAAGATGGAAACATGTGGTATGACGAAAAACAAGGGATTCCGGAAAAAGAAGAGATAAGGACTGACATCATACGACAACACCACGATATCCAAATGGCAGGATATGGAGGAACTGCTAAAACCACGGAATTTATCACGCGGTCATTCAATTGGCCAGTATTACATAATGATGTCAAACGATATGTCAAAAACTGTGACATATGTCAAAGAACGAAAATGGCTAAACACGCACCAGATAGATTACTGAAATCGAACGAAGTTCCCAAATGACTATGGGAAACAATTACTATGGATTTCATCACATACTTACCAGCATTGGAAAATTGCGATAGCATCCTAGTCGTAGTGGATTATTTGACCAAAATGAGTCATTTCATTCCAGTCAGAAAAGATATCCACACGATGGATTTTATACAAATATTCTTCCAAGAGGTCTTCTGACTTCACGGCCTCCTAAAGAATATCATTACTGATCGAAGAATACTATTTACATCAGGACTATGGAAGAAAGTAAACAGAGAAATGGAGATACAAAACAGGATGAGCAGAGTGTCCCACCTGCCAACAGATGGACAAACGGAATGGGTAAATGCAATATTTGAGTGATGTTTACAGGCCTACGTCAATTACGAACAAGATGATTGGTACAAACTGCTATTAATGGCCGAATTCGGATAAAACAATGGAAAGCAAGAAACAATTGGCACGACACCCTTCTTCGCGAATTATGGACAACATCCACAAAGTCAGACCATATATCATACGATTAATGGTATAATACCGGACAAATCAGATATGGGAAAACTACACGAGACATTACAATACAAAATGAGTCAAGCAGAACAACGACAAAAAGAACAATACAATAAGCACTGAAGGTGTGATTCGAACATACAACCAGGCGATATGGTATGGCAAATACTACGCAATACCCATACAATGCGACCATCAAAGAAATTAGACTACAAGAAAATCAGACCATTCCGGATACTGGAAAGAGTGGGCAGCCGAGCTTATAAACTCGACCTTCCACCCTTGATGTGAATACACAACACATTCCACATCTCACTCCTTGAATTACACAATGACAACAAGTTTCCCTCATAAACAATTATTCCTCCCACTCCGATCGAACTCGACGGAGAACCAGAATACAAGCTGGACGAAATAGTCGATTCTAGCTTCCTCTACGGTCACATCCGATCCAGAGCCAAGTGGAAAGGATATTCGCCTGAACACGACAAAACTTGGTACTTCGCACACAACTTTGAACACGCACAAGATGCCATCTCAACCTTTCACCAGCAATACCCAGGCAAGCCCAGCCCAGGTAACGATCACGTTCAACCAAGACAAAGGCGAGGGAAAGGCTCCCGCACTATTGCAACAACATGAGGGCTGGAGCGATAGCCACCGCCAAACTATACCAACCAGCCCTGAATACTCATTGATGTGGCTGACAGATGAAGAACTAGGAGCAAGGAAAAAACAAACACAGCAAAATGGCATGTTATAGACTGTATACTATGATGACAGTTGCCAAACACATTTTGGTAACAAAGAAGACTCAGGATAGTTCCCGAGGAAATGTCGAAAGCGTGGTCCCTGCCTGGATCACGTCCTGACGTATTGGTAACAATGCTTCAGAAATGGGTGCAGGATACACAGGGCACAGAAAATCTCTGCGGGATTCTACCCACAGAAGGATGGAAGCAGAAAAGAGTTGGAAGGAGAAGATGCCAAAAAGGCATGAGCCATAAGGATGCGGTCCAGGGAAGGGAGAGCCCAAAACTCCACAGCAGATATGGAACCAGATGTCAGGAGCTGACACAGGTAAATCCAGGGACTCCGAGAACAACTTGGCCAGGCCGAGGCCAGCCTCAATTTCGGCAAACGACAAAACGATCGCGGAGCTAAGACAGCTGAACGATAATACGGGGCACATGATCGAAATGGCGAATTTGACCCTAGAATCTGTAAGAGTTAGATGGAGGACAGCAGACGAAAAGTTCCACAAGCTGAGAAGGACTATGCGCTCAGCAGGATGGGAACTATTGAAACTGGGAGAAAAAGCCTGATGGGACTCAGGCTTAGGAGAAGGGAAGCTAATATCACGAACATAGCTTGGCATGAAAAGGGTTTTCACATGACACATGGTTATAGATCACAGGAATGTTATTGTTTCACACATATAACTCATTCGAGTCCTATGATTTGTTATGTGTCGGATTTGTGATACTTTCGCACATGGCTCAAATATGAGTCATGGGACATGCACCTAGCGAGTATGCCTTACGAGTGTGCCTTGCAGGTAAGCCTTGTGCATATGAGTTATGTTTCACACATGACCTCGTTATAAGGTCATGGGTTTCACACATATGACTCAGACGAGTCATATGACTTGTTTATTGCGTTATGATTGGTTTATGAGTTTTTGCACGTGACCTCACTATGAGGTCATGGATTTTGGGCATGTGACCACTTTGGTCACATGACTAGTTTGTTATGATTTGGTTTCGCACATGTGACTCCTTTGGGTCACATGACTACAGGCAGGAAGAATACTATATAAGGAGGCTGATGCGGCCGAAGAGGATATGTTCTTCACGCTTTGTTCTAAGTACTTTTCCTCGTCCTTGCTGTCGCTTCGCCCCGCGCGTTTCTTTCGCCGTCATGATGGGCCTTAATGCCTTGGATTCTGGGGGAGATATATGAGTTCACTCAGTAGTTCCTGGGGCCTTTGGTGTTGAGGTCTGTTAGACGTCGTGTGGCGGATTACTTGTTTGCTTCTTGTTTCGTTAGGTTGGTTATCTCACGAAACTAGCACTTCGAGCACTTCATCACGGTCGCATATGAGCCCCATTCGGTAAAATGTCTACCGCTTCCTGTCTATCTTCTACTCGCAGGTTTCACATTTGATTGGGGGGGATTGAACATTGTGTTTGGGGGGATCACCCGTGTCGTTCTTTGGGCCAGCTCATATCTTTTGTTGGGTTTTAATGGAGTCCTTAGTTCTCGCGATACAAAATGCCCTTGGGTTAGACTGATGACCTTCCCAAGTATCAACACGTCGTACTGGCCGCATCATTTCTCAGGTGGCAGGGCGGTACCCACCCAGCCCCTCTTCGTTACGTTTTCGTTTCTACGGTCGGAATCCTGCGATGTTGTTTATCACCGTTCCCTTGGAGTTTTTGTCCTTGCGGAATTTACGGTGATTCAGTCAGGCGTCTCCTCCTCGCATTTGTGGGGATGGCTTTGACCCTGAAAACTCTTACCCCCTGGTGTGGTTATTGTTGCCGCCTGGGGTGGTGTGGGACGATTGGCTACCAGGCACTGGCATTGTTTGTGCGTTTTGGTGGTTCGGTTGTGGTCTGTAGTTGGTGGCTTTACCCATCGTAAGTGGGGCCTACCTTCTGTTTGTCTGCTTCTGTTCGCTCACCCTCCCCCTTCTTGTCGTATCAGTTGGGGATGCCTCTTGCCCAGCGATCGGTCTGTGCCTGTTGCCGGACCTGTGGGGCTGGCTTTGGCTGGCTCTGCTTACCTTTTTCCCAACTTGGCTGGACTTCGGTTCGGCTGGGTTGGATGGTGTGGCTGGTGCTAGTGCCTTCGGGTATTGGTGCTGCCTCTTTTGTGACTCCTGGCTTTGGCTTGTGGTCTCGCCTCGGCTATATGGAGTCAGGGGTTGTGGCTCTGTTGGCATGGCCAAGACCAATTACGGCCAGATGGGGTTAGATATAGCTATCCTGTGGCTGTTGGATGGTTGATCTGCCTGAGGGGCTGAGGGGACTGGATGGGCTCTATGGCGCCTGGTGTGTAGAGCTTGGGAGGGGCTGATTGGGGGGGGAGAGGTATCTGCGAGCACCAGTCAGGCATGCGTCAGGTTGGACGATGTCTAATTAAGTGTTTCCGGTCTGATGGGGCTCTTGGATGAAGCTGCTGAGAGCTGTAAAGCTCCTCGATTACCCGGATGGTTGATGTCCACCTGTGCGGATAGTGGGATGCGACCACCTGGTTGGACTTGTTTGGGTCTTATGTGCTGGGCTTTGTGGGGTTTGTTTGGTTTCTTTGGTTTGACAATGGGCATGGCTGGCGGGGGCAAGGTACCACGAGTGGGAGATAGGACCCACTGGCCGTTTAGGTCTGTCACCGCCTCTATGTATTTCTTTTGTTTTATGAATATTGTTTTTTGGGGTACAGGCAGTAGGTACAGGTTCTCCTTACCATTACGCTCTTCGGAGGCACTTGGCAAAGTGAGTTTATAGGATCAACGACCGGGCATGCGGATGCGAGAGGTGGACATGTTGGTCACCTCCTCTCTGCCATTGTGTCGCCTGTAGTTTATGTTTATTTTGGTTTGTTGGTTTTCTACTGTGGTGGAGGTATTGTGGGACAGTGTTTAGACCGGGCGGTAGTGATTTTAGTTTGTTAGACGAGGAACCTGGTTGGATCAGTCTTTTGCTTGGCTTCGGCTACGCTTAGTGCTGTTTGGCTTCATACCAGAGGGGCTACGGACTTGGACCGGGGAGGGCGCTGGGTTGTTTGATAGTCTTATAATGAGTTCTCGTGCGGGCATGACTCAGGGATGGTGGGTGTAGAACTGTAGACTTAGTTAGCTTATGATTAGTAGTATACCGGTTAGTGGTATCCCTGTGCCGGCGGGGGCTCATTGTATGCCAGTGTTGGCGGTACGAGTTTAAATAAAATTAGATTGACTTCTAAGTACTTTTCCAACTGATTACTTTAACGAATATAAAACACCTTTATGATCTTTATCTTTATTGCAACATTATCATTACGCCAAGGAAAGCTCTTGACGAAGAAGAATTAGAGAAAGCTTATGATAGGCGTTCCCGATAGAAGACAGAGGTCTTGTACTATTGGTAATGTAGGCAGAAGCCTAGTGCTATGGTAAGATTAAGGAAAGAAATAAAAGAAGAAGAGAAGTATCGTCCCCCATCGCTAAGAACTAACCATCCAAGGAGGGATCATTACACCGTGCTGGTATCAAAGGGAACCTGAAAAACTGAGAACACTGTCTACAGTTAAAAGACGATAGAGAATAAGCCTGGGAAGGTTATCAAAGAGACAGCCGACCAACCTTACGCACCCAGCTTTTATTTCCATGATATTTGGATGATGGCAGAGACCCTCTAGATTGGTTCCACAGGTAGTAAAAAGTAGAAAGTATGGGAACCCCTCAGCAAGGCGTAAAGACCAGTAGTAATAGGCACCCTAATATACTAAAATGAAACAAGTTTATCTGAGGAGACCTCAGTGGTTGAAACAAATACATGTCCAAAGTTTGGTGTGAAATCGCAGTACCAGGTGACTATGGGATGATAATTCCCTTCAGTTGGTAGTATTCGGAATTCCCCTTATCGAAAACTGGTTAACCCGTAAAGTGGAAATTCAAAGGTCTCAAATGCAGAACTTGCACAGAAGAAGAAAACGAAGTAATCATGGATATGTTCAAAGACAATGAAATAGTTACTTGTGATAAAAATGTGATCCTAGTTGGAAAAATCGGAGTTATAGAAGATTATCACTCGATCAACTTCGATTCTCTCCCAGGACACTACTGGATATTCAAGATACTATTTCTCACATAAACGGTGGCAAAATTAGCACCCAGGAGAAGCTTGAATCATAAAATCAAATTAGCCAAGGGAGTAAAATTCTGTTGGTGACCCATTTATCCTCTGTCCGACAAACAACTTAAGTTATCACGGGAATACCTTAACAATGTGCTATGACAAGGAAAGATCACTAGAGGTCAATCACCATTTGGTGCTCCAATTCTCTTTACACCAAAAGTAGATAAATGACTACAATTCGTAGTAGACTACGGACACTTAAACAAGATAACTATCCTGAACAAGTATGAACTACTGCTGATGTCGGAGTTATGTGATCGGCTAGTAGGATCTAGCATCTGTTTCAAAATTGATTTAAAAGATCATTACAACCTCATACAAATCAAGGAAGGCGACGAATGGAAAACAGCCTTCCAATCGCGTTATAGATATTACGAATATAACATAATGCCTTTCGGGTTAGCCAACTCTCCAGCTATATTCCAGGATATGATGAATGAGGTTCTTAGAGAATTTCTAGACCAAGGAGTTGTATGCTATTTGGACGACATTCTCATGTATTCTGAAAATGAGAAAGAACACATCTAGCTTGTAACAAAAGTGTTATAAAGATGGGCAGATTTTCAGCTTGCCATTTCAATACAGAAATCTTTCTTTCACATTAAAGAGGTGGAAATCTTAGGCTACATAATAGCCGTCGATGGGGTATCCATGAGTACCTAAAAGGTTGATTCAGTATTAAACTGGAAATCACCTATATCTGTCAAGAAGGTTTAAATATTCTAAGGATTCGCGAACTTCTACTGGCATTTTATAGATAACTTTTCAAAGATTTGCACTCCAATTATAAAAACATTAAAAGGTAATCCCAAGAAGTTTCAGTGGGGCCCGGAACAGGAAAAGGCCTTTCAGGAGCTTAAGAGACGGTTTACCGCAGCCCCAATTTTACACCATTTCTTTCCAGAAAGAGAAATGGTAGTGGATACAGATGCTAGCGACTTCACTTTAGGTTGCATCCTCTCCCAATTTGTGGAGAAAAGACTACATCCTGTAACTTTTCACTCCCACAAACTAAACACTGCGGAGCGGAATTATGAGATGCATGACAAAGAACTGTTGGCAATATTGAAATCATTTAAGGAATGGCGCCAATACCTAGCTGTAATCGAAAAACCAATAATTGTATATACTGATTACCAAAATCTCCAATATTTCCTCACCTCAAAGGTCTGGAGCAGGTGCCAAATCTATTGAGTGCAGAAGTTAGTAGATTACTACTTCAAAATTATTTACCACCCAGGTATGAGAAGAGGCAAATCTGATAAACCCAGTCAACAACCAGAGTACCATTCTGAGAAGAGAGCTGCATGTTACGAACAAGTGATTTTGTAACCTGAACATTTCCAAGTCAGTTCAGTAATAAGAACTGTGGAAGGAGAAATTCAAATATGCCCAATAACGAGCAGCACAGCTGATAATATAAGCACAGGTGATATACTAGAAACTGCAAATTGGAACTACTCAGACTCTGTAATTTGAGCAAACCAGTTAGACACATGAGTAAGGTTACTAACTAGAGGTTTACGAATAGCAGCAGGCTATAATCTTTATGTTATGCAGGAAAATATAGTCCCGGCACGGGGACAATTAATTATTGGGACAGGTATTGCCATTGGACTACTGGTCCGAACTTATGGAAAAATTACTCCACGCAGCTGATTAGCGGTCAAAAGCGGTATTTCTACCAGTACTAGTATAATTAATACAGATTAAACCGGAGAACTCAAAGTGTTACTATTCAACCACTGAGACTCAGACTGTCACATTAACACCAGCGATCGAATTGTCCAGTTAGTGATAGAAAAAATTAATGTTGTGGATATAATCGAAATAAACAACCTAGAAAATACTGAAAGAGGCACTTTAGGATTGAGCAGTACAGACATCGCAACAAGGGCAATTACTATCCAAGAGTTAGAACCAGTAATTAGCTAGCTGCATCCATTAATAGACCAGAATACAGACTGGTATGAGGCAGCCGAAGTACCTCAATGAACCCTCATAACTAGCACTATACTGACCCACAAGGAGTTGAAGAAATTCAATTTGGAGTTCTCTGAGCAAATCTAAAAAGTCATTGAAGAGGATAGAGAATTGCTTAAAAGAAAAAATTGAGTATAAAAAACTACGAGACAATTGTAAACCATTCCTAAAAGACTGGACCCTATCTGACATGTTACTTTACTATAAGTAAAAACAATTTAGACCAAAAAATCAGGACCTTTATACAACAATAGTTGAAGGATGTCATGATACTAAAATAGTCGGACAATTTAGACAAGAAAGAATTCTAGAGATAATTTTGAGGAATTTCTATTGGAAAGGCCTGGCAGATTGGGTAGATAATTATGTACAGTCGTGTGATGATTGTCAACACAACATATCCCCATAACACACGAACTATAGTCTACAACAACTAATGTCAATACCCTATGCAGTATGGGCATCAATTTCTCTTGACTTTATTATGCCGTTACGACAAAGTCAAGGTTGCACCCAAATTATGGTAGTAGTTTACCGGTTTATAAAAATAGCTCACTTTATTGGATTATAAGGGACAGCCACCACAAGGGACGTGACCACAGCCTTTATAAAGGAAATATAGAAGCTACATGGCTTACCAAGAAAAATTGTCTCAGATATAGACTCCAAGTTTGCTGGAGAATTTTCGGAATTCTTGTGCAAAATATTAAGTATAAAAAGGAAGATGTCTACAGTATACCACTCACAGATGGATGGACAAACTGAGCGAACCAACCAAGTGCTGAAAGGTTACTTGCAAAGTTTCGTCAACTGGGATCATGATGACTGGTCACAGTTGCTATCCCTAGCTGCATATGCTTACAATAACTCCTCTACCTATACATATAAAATGCCCCCTTTCCATGCAATGTATGGATTTTATCCACAGACTGAATGCATGAAGGAATGCGAGGTGCAAAATCCAGAAGCTACACTTTATACGAACTGGATAAAAACAATCAACAAGCAAGCAAGGCAATCACTCCAGCAAATATAGAGGCCATAGCCAAATACTAGGATAGGAAGGCCAAGCAATAACCTGACTTCAAAATCAGAGACAAAGTAATGTTAAATACAAAAAACCTTCGGACATGTCGGAAGTCAAAGAAAATCAGTCTAAAATTATATGAACCTTTCGTGTTCTTAGAAAAATGAAGAAATTGTGCCTGCAAACTCAATATTTTCGATCGATAAAATGTACACCCAGTGTTCCATGTATCTTAGCTTGAACCTTACAGACAGTCTGTATGCACGAGCCGACAACAACCTTCCAGAGAGCTCAAGGATATTGAGGGCGACTTAATATGAAAAATAGAGAAAATTGTAAGAAGGAAAATACGCTCTTACTGAAAAAGAATACACGGTCACTACCAGGAGGTATGCAAACCATGGTACTTTGTTAAATGGCAAGGTTGTTCCGAAGATGAGAACAACTGGGAACCGGCTACAGGAATGGATAATGCAATGGAAATAGTGGAAGAGTTCCACTACGATAATCCAGAAACACCATGACAGGCAAAGGAAGGCTGACAAGGAAAAGGTTTTCCTACTATGGCTAAGCAAACGTAGAAGGTTTTTTACCCTGGTCTCATCTTGTACTAAAGTAGTTAACGTTTGAGGTTAATAATTAATTGTTTTAATTTTATTTTTAATTTGTATTTTATTATATATGTACCCAAAAGGCATTGGGGGCAAACCCTTTAGAGGAGGAAGTTCATGTTAGGAATACCAGAATCCGATGCTAGTAATCATCCTAAGTAGGATAACCTCATTCGGAATCGGAATCCCAGGTCTCTAACACCGCCCTCTGGCCCCCTTATGGGGACCGCATGGGGACCACATGGCACCATACATATCAATCTTAGTTGCGTCCTGTGACTATAATACCACAGAGGTGAAGGTGTTAGAATAACACTAGATATGTCACCGCCACCTATCTGACCGGATCCTGTTTACAGGATATACAGGAAGGGCCCATCGGCCAGGTCCAGAAAGTATAACAGAGTTGATCTGTCAACTACCCCCAGGATTACTAGGCTTCAAAGATGTGGTAACTTTGGCATTGGCCATAGGTAACAGGACATGTTGCATGACAAGATGGAATATAATGATAAAGGATCCCAACAGGAGGCCAATGCATTTGCATCCACCCTATAATAACCAGAAGTATCTAAAACTCCAAAGGACACTACTTTAAAAGCTAATGGACTTCACAGAGTATTACAACTAGGTTTCAGAATATGTTGTAACTACAGGAATAACTCTCAATACTACAACAGCAATTGAAACCCTGTTACCCAGAGCAACTAAAGGTCACTAACCAAGGGATTATAAGTCAATCTAGTGGAATAGCTTCTTGGGAATTAGTAGGAAGACCTCTGAAGATATCTATTATTTTGGTAATGAGTTACGAAGGTTTAAAGTCAGGTGACTGAGAACCGTTGTGATTAAAGCTACCTTCCCAGATACAACCACTGATGAAACTGATCAGTTCATTTATGAACATAGACAATCAGGACCAACTCGGTTCGATTTGAGGACTAGGCCATAAGTCTAAAGACTCTGACAATCAGATAATTACTAATGGGAACTGTAACCAGTACAGGTACTCGGTTATTAGATTTGTTTTATGTTTTGTTTTAAGTATCGCTTTGATACTTGATTTGTTTTCTGTATCGCTTTGAAACTTGGGTTGTTTTAAGTATTGTTTGATACTTAGTTATGTTTTATATTTTGTTTTAAGTATCGCTTTGATACTTGGTTTGTTTTAAGTATCATTTGATACTTATTTATGTTTTATGTTTTGTTTTAAGTATCGTTTTGTTACTTGATTTGTTTTACCATAGTGTATCACTTAATACCTTTGATTAAGTTTTATTCGTGCTAGATATAAACAGATTTGTGTATTTAAAGACCACCTGTTTCCACAATAGAAGAGGCATACTTCGACAGACAGTATTTCAATATACTTGGTTTGAACTGTTATCTTTTTGTTTCTCAGTACATCCTCGAAGCCTTCTTTAGTTCTCAGCTCTCACTTCCTATCTGGTAGAGCAGGCCACCTGCCAATTATCATACCATTTACCAATAACGTAATTAGTACCTTGTAAATACGTTACAGGAACAGCATGATTTCCAGTTAGCTATATTGCAATTACCGAAGAGGCTGTGGTGATTTTAAGCGTCTCCAAGTGTTCGTACCTTTGAAGAATACCCGACATTGTGAGTTATAATCAGAAAAGTACATAGTTGTATAATAAATAGATGTAATCCGCCAATACTCAGATGCAGAATATAAATATCAAAGTGATTCCCAAACTTTAGACATCATCAAGCAACTGAGAAAGGACCTTAAAAATATGATATTGTTTTTACAATTCTATCTTAATTTACCTATTCTATTTCGCTCTTAGTAGTCATTAAAGAAAAGAGTAATTCCAAGCCTTTATACATAATCTTTGCCTACAGAAATGAATCTTGGTTGGCCTAGACAACTCTGAAGTTTATCGGGTTGTCCCCGCCTAACCCTATCCCCTACTGGCAGGTTTTGCATTTTATTATTGCGATTGAACTTTGTGTTTGGGGGCATCACCTGTGTCATTGTTTAGACAAGTTCCTTTTTGTTGGGTTTTAATAGAGTCCTTAGTTCTCAAAATGCAAAACACCTATGTTTTCGCTTAATGACTGTCGCATGTCTTTGACTCATCGTACCAGCTACATCATTCCTCAAGGGACAGGGTGGTACCCGCCTATCTCTTTCTTGTTACTACACGTTTCTATAGTTGTGATCCTACAATGTTGTTTATCGCTATTTCCTTAGACGTTTTGTTCTTGTGGCATTTACAGTGATTTAATCATGTGTCTCCTTCTCACTTCTGTGGGGATGGCTTTAACCCTGAATCTTTTTACCCTCGCTGTGGCATTTTCATTGTTACCTGGAGTGGTGTGGGATGATTGGCTGCCAGACACTCGCATTATCTGTGTATTAGAGTAATTCAGTTGTAGATTGTGGTTGGTGGCTTCACCCATCACAAGTGGGGCCTACCTTCCATTTGTCTGCTTCTGTTCAATTACTCTCCTACTGCCTGTCGCATCAGTTGGGAGTGCCTCTTACGTGGTGTTTGGTCTATACCTTCTGCTGGACCTGTGGGATTGTCCTTGGATTGTCCTGCCTGACTCTTTCCTGGCTTGGCTGGACTTTACTTCAGTTGGATTGGATGGTGTAGCTGGTACCAATGTTTTTAAGTATTAGTACTACCTTCTTTATAACTTCTAGCTGTGGCTAGTAGGCCCTCCTTAGCTATATGATGTTAGAGGATGGGACTCCATTGGTATGGCCAAAGCTAGTAGCTACCTGATGGGGTCAGGTATAGGCTGTCCTTTAGCTATCGGATTGCTGATCTCTCTGAGGGGCTGAGGGGGCTGGATGGGTCTTGTGGCATCTGGTGTGTTGGGCTTGTAGGGGGCTAACTCCAGAGAGAGAGGCACCTGCAAGTACTGCTCGGGCACGTGTTAGGTTGAGTGGGGTACAATTAAGTGTTTCTGGCCTACTTGGCTCTTAAAGTAGAACTGCTGAGTGCTGTAAAGCTCCCTGATAGACCGGCAGGTTGACAGCCACCTGTACAGATAGTTGGTTGCAACCACCTAATTGGACCTGTGTAGGTCTTATGTGCTGGGCTTTGTGGGATTTGTTTGGTTTCTTTGGTTTGGCTACAAATATGGAAGAAGGTGGGATGGCATCACTGATAAGAGATAGGCCCTACTGACCAGATTGGTCAGTTACTACCTCTATGTAATCCTCTGTTTATACTGTTTGTTTGGAGAACAGATAGCAGGTACAAGTTCTCCTCACTGGTAAACTCTTTGGAGGCACCTGGCAAAGTAGATTTATAGGGTTGATGGCCTGGCATGCGGGTATGAGAGGTAGACATATTGGTGGCCTCCCCCCAGCCATTGTGTTGCCCGTAAGTCTTTTTGTTGTTTATTGATTTTCTCTCATTGAAGGGATGGGTTGTGGGACAGTTTGCAGACAGAGTAGTAGTATTTTATGTTTTTTGCATGAGAAACCCAATTGGATTGGTCTTTTGTTCAACTTCGGCTACACCCAGTACTGATTGACTTCATACCAGAGGTCTAATGTATTCACAAGGTGCTAATTAAGTTATTGGTGATGGGTATGATAGGTAACATGTGGCCTGCACTGCCAGAGAGGAGGCGAGAGCTAAGAACTAAATGAGGCTTCAAAGGTATACTGAGAAAACAAAGGAGTAACCATTCAACCAAGTATATTGAAATACTGTCTGTCAAAGTCTGCCTTTTCTATCATGGAATCAGACAATCTTTAAATACACAAATCTGTTCATATCAAGCATGAACGATACTAATCAAAAGTATCAAGAGATACACTTTTGGTAAAACAACTTAAGTATTCAAATAATACTTAAAACAAAATATAAAACAAAACCAAGTATCAAATAATACTTAAAGCAAAGTAAGTATTAAAGTGATACTTAAAACAAAATGTAAAACAAAACCAATAACTGAGTACCCATACCGGTTACAAGAGGGGCTAAGGACTTGGACTGGGAAGGGCATTGGGTTGTTTGATGGTCTTCTAATTGGTTTTTTCCATACTAGCTTGACTTGGAAATAGTAGGTGTGAGGCCACAGACTTAGTTGACTTAGGATTAGTAGTATACCATTTAGCAGTATTACCGTACTGGTGTGGAGGCATCATATACCAGTATTGGCGGTATGAGTTTAAATAAAATTCCATTGAATTCTAAGTACTTTCCTTGACCTTCTTTCACCTCATGTTATAACGTGAAGGTTTGGTATCAAGATATTAGAGCTCTTGATGTCTATCTCATGTTAGGCTTTAAGTCTTTAACTTCGAGCACCTCTTTTAGGCCTTATTATCAATTCCTCTTCCTAAGTTTACTGGAAGATCCTTCTTCCTTTTACCTATCTTTACGTTTATTTATTTACCTCACCTCCTCACAGTCACAATGGTTAAGTAAGCCTTCATCACCTCCATCACATTCACCCTATATTCATCAATGATTCTGTCTTGTGTCATCGAGAAGAACTTTGCCCTGGAGGCTGAAGTCGCTCACCTTTGGCATCAAATCTCAGTCCTCTCTCGGTAGTTTTATCATGCTGAGAAGGAAATATCTGCCTTGTCGGCTAGTTTGATTTCTGAACACCAAACAGATAGTGCTTTGGTTACTATGCTAGCTTCACCTAACACTCCTATTGTTATCCCCTCTTCACCTATCCCCTCAGTCACTTGGATTACTACAGTGGTCTTAGTTGTTCAGGGTGGGCTAGACCCTGAGGATTCTCTGGATCAGGCGGAGAAGCACCCTTAGGAGAATATTGTGCCAGCAGTTATACCTACCCTGCCTGCTTCTTTGCTTATGGATAGTGGTGTAGGTGGTCAGGTTTCTAGTTTACTGGAGCTGGAAGAGACGCTTGCTCCTGGGGTAGGTGGTGTGGTTCCTGGTATGGTAGAGCCAGTAATGGTAGAATCACTCCCTTTAGGAGGGCTAGTATCTTTGTCCTCTGTGACTGAGCCCATAGCTGGTCAGGGTAATGCCTCTTATGGCATCTCTCCTCTGGCAGTAGGTGGTGATGAGAGTGGCACGTCTACTCCTGCTGCTAGATGTGCTCCCAGGTGTGGGAAGAGAAATAAAGGGAAAAAGTACTGGTTCAAGAGTGATTAATCCTTATTTGTACTACATGTCCCCAACTCAGAAGTGTCATTGCCCTTGTTAGTTCACGTTCGCAAACAAGCTACTATAGAGTCCATGGTAGGGCTGCTGTCTATAGAGGGAGCTGAGGAGTTTGGAGAGGACTTGAATATCTAAATATGTTTGGCCAAGTGTTGATGGCTGAGAGACACCATCATCTTGGCAACTACCACCAAGGTGTTCAGACTGTGGTGCCACTATGGTGCTCCCTAAATTCTCTATGATCATTCATACCCCCTCGGCTAGTAACTCCTCGCCCTCTATGTCGGCTTTTCTTCGAGTTAACGTGTTTGGGTATTTTGGTGTTTCTTTTATTTTGGGATAGTAGTGGATTGCCAAGGTAGTTGGTGGGAGTGTCCCAGAATTATTGAGTAGGGATGCTCGGGTAGGCATTTACTATGTAGGAGGTTATCTTAGGATTACATTCATGTGATGGTAGGGGATTTTGGTATTTTGTATTGGTTACTTGGGTGGTGGGAAGGCTGAGCTGAGGAGGACTTTCTTTACCAGTAATGGTTTTTGTATTTAGTATTCATACTGGGGCATGGTGCGGGCATATTTAAGATTCAGGATCGGAGGTTTAGTTAGTTTGTAGTTAGTGGCATCCTGGTTATGCTAACCTGTAGGCCTGTCCCTGGGGCTCATTGTATGCCAGCGTTGGCAGTACAAGTTTAATTAAAATTACATTGAATTCTAAGTACTTTTCCTACTTATAACTTATGTCTTTACCAATATAAAACATTTTTACATTCTTTACTACTATCACGACCTTTATTGCTATTACGATGAAAAGAGTTTACATGAAGTAAAGTTAGATAATGCTTACAATAGGCGTTACAAGATAGAAATAATTGGTCTTGTACTTTCAGTAATATAGGTATAGGCCTAAGAACTATCGTACAGCAAAAGAAGAAGAGAAGTATTATTCCCCATCACTAAGAATTAACCATCCGAAGGGGGATCATTACAGGCAGCTGGATTGTCCTGCCTCAGATATTGGACCATGTGAGATTGAGTGTCTTAGTACTCTCTCGTCATTTCTGTGACAACAGTCATCATGGAATTTAAATGTATCTGGCCCTCACAGAATATTATTATAGCTGTATATTAATACATCAGATTCTATCACTCTGATAATATAATTATTGTCACAATTCAGAACAACACTGCCAGCTGGAAATCCTAGCATCTTGGCTGAATAAGTTGCTACTCTGGTGGTTTATATATCTTTGCACGATTGCTAGATATATAAATCGTACTATTTGTTATTGGCAAAAGGGATCAAATGGACTTTTGGCAAGGTATCAAGTAAAGTTAGTAAATGGGAGGAGGCATCCCGTACTTCTTTCTACATGAGTGCTTTGCTAAAAAGCTTGATTTATAAGACTAATCTAACCAGGATTCAGTTTAGAATTGTATACTTCAAACAACACAGGGATGACATCACTGTAGGTCGCAGATGTACACATCCACTTCCTGCAATTATAATTTATTACAAGTTATAAGTACAACCTTGATAGAAATCCAGGTTCAATAGGGAATTTAGGTCATCAATCATGATATCTGACATTAGTACTGACATTGCAAAATCCTCAAAAGACTAGTGTAAATTATTCATAAGGCTCCAGGCATGCTCATTCTCTCTCTCAACTATTTCATGATCCTGCCGCAGTGCAGGACAAAATATCCGAAGCACAGGAAGAGCAAAAAAGAAAGAAAAAAAGAAAAAAAGAAAAAAAAATTTGAAATTTCGAAACAAGGGAATAATCTGGAAGCAAGTGTGGTCAGCTTGTATTCATATGCAAATGGGTAAAACTTGTAAGAAATATAGAAAGGGAATTGTGTATTAAGATTTGATACATACTCTACCACCGATTGAATTATTTATCAACACAAAATCTGTCTCTACTGTAGTCCATCAAAGACAAATGTGGCGAAGGTAGAAAGCTCGTTGGATGATAGTACAATGTCGGCAGCATGCATGTGGTGTGAGTCAAATATTGTTAGGTAGGGTATGACCATATCGGTGCCCGCAGGCGTGACTGTTCCATCGTGCTCAACATCGAAAAACTGTGTTAGCGTTGGCACAACTCCATGCCAACTTCTGGTAACAGGACGGTTTGGACCTGCACGCATCTCCCAACACTCAAATTTCATCGAATTAGGATAGGTCCCAATCTTGATGATTATTGCCATCCTGGTTTGGCGGTCAGAGTGCTCCAGCCACCATGCTGCATCTTCCCGCAGTTCACGTAGGCTTTCCGAATATCCAACCTCTATAACTACCGATGGCCAAGAGTGCATTGCCGTCCGTGTTGCGGGTCGTAAACCTTGATCGCCTTGCTTGCTGCGAACATTGGGAACATCAAATTGGGTAGTACCCACACCCCTAACTGAGCGCCTAGCATGTCCCCGTAGCTCTGCGACTTTCGTAACAAGAGTATCGTAGAAGTCAACGGAGGTATGTTCATGCTGTGGCCCCGGCATCACCCGGATTATTAGAGCTTCCAACGAATTCTCATATGTAAACCTTGTACTGGCACGAATCCCTCGTTCTACCAGCATCTTATCGACTTCTTGTACCTCCGCTTGTGCCACATTTTGAACCAGCACGTAACAGCCCACTGCGGGACCTACCGCTGAGTGTAGGCAATCTTGAATTCTTTGGTTAATGTAGGAGGCAAGGCTATTGGCATTAACAAACAAGATCCTGTCCTTGGCAGGGATAAGTTGAGATAGTCGGGTAAAAGGAATAGTGTAGGGAATATCTTCGCTAGCTGCATGCTGCTCCAGAGTAACCGCCGCAATCGGTAATGGGGTGGTGGGTAAGGTCGATGCGGATGCACTTTCCTCATCCTTTGGCTGACTTTGCCTTTGGCTCGCTGGTGTTGGAGATCTACTAAAAGAGGTGAACCGTGGCTCAGAAGTATATCTGACGTCACCAAAAATGCTTGCCATTGAGAAGACGAGGAAGTATACGATAAAGCGTGCTATAGAGGATAAAATTTCGGGATGGATCGTGGTGAGAGGGATAGAGTTGTGTAGTGTGTTTTTCGGAGTCTGAGCAGAGTGGTATGATGTGGTTGTAGGAGATGGTTTGATGGTTGAGCCCGATGCCCCAACACTTGACTGGACAAGCAGGATCAGGGCCAGGGTTAATAGTAGTTAGGGTGGTGGTGGCGTAGGCTTTGGCAGTGTTGAGCATGTGGGCAGGGTCTTGGCGATCCTCGTATTGGACCCTTGAACACAAAAGTAGTGTAGACTCCAGGAATATAATGGTAGCCTCCGTATCCGGGTCCTTCAACACAAACTCCTACTTGGAGGTCTTGCTGTTCCATTTTTTCTGATTAATTTAATCAACTATTCTTGTACTATCACGTTCATGTTCTGCTGCCTTATTAATAGAATTTGGATAGGAAGCCAAATAGCCCAATGCAATATCTGGATCCTCTTCACCAGGGTTCTAGTCATTACCCTACCAGTATCTCTTCATTGTCTTCTTCCCAGACTTTTTACACTTCCCATTACAAGAAGGGAATATCTCGTCGCCACTTGATGAACAAGTTGCGGACTCATTCCCTCAACGGCCCCTGCTCCTGTGAATAGGACGTTTTCTAACAGTCACCAGGTGGGATGCACTATCAGGCCCTGGTGAAACAGAAAGCGTAATTTCAGGACTCGCAGGTGCAACAAGATATCACATGTGGATTGACTTCATGGGCTTAGAATTGGCAATTTCAATATTAGAAGTGAACAGAAAAGAAACCCCTGGGGTGGCAGAAAGACAAAAGCACACTTCATGATACATGGTATTAGCAGCTGTGGTGTAGGCACATGCGACTTCTCCTTAATGATCATCGGTGTGATTGAGTAACTGTCTGCATTAGATGTAATCATGGGAGATCCAGCTGCTTGTTGCGCAAACTCTCGTGTCCTGTCCTCACAATAGTCATCAAAATAGCACCCAATTGTCAAAGTGTGTGATTTCATGAGCTGTTCTTCATACAGGGTAACAAAAAGCCGCTTCAAAGTATTCAAGAGTTTGCCAATATATGTAAACAATAGAATGCTCTGATAAACAGCCTAAAGAAATATTAGCGCTTGCTCGATAGGGGACTTCATTGACATGGGAGTCTTTCATATAGGCAGATTGGACAGTGGGGAATATGGGCATCAGGGATAACCGTTATTTTAGATCTTTTCCATACACGCGACCCATCTCTAGTGCCCATAACATCTTCATTGTCCTTTATGAGACTTGTATTTGGTACTTCAAATTCTGCTTACGAAGCAACGATTACCACACCAAAACTCCCTATGCTGTTCAAGGGAATGCCGGCAACTTGAGTATGGTACCTGAGTATCAAGGGTAAGTCTGTCAAACATCCTCTGGTAGGCTCCCTGCCTTCTGGACCATTCATCAAACAACAGACTTTTTTCCTTCACCAAAAATTAGGGTAAATGGCCAACCCAGATGTATAATTCGCATTACACACACATAATTTAGGCCAACCAGACCAAATTTCGACAGACTTTTGCATACACCCTAGTATATCAATTTGCTGGATCAGCTTTCTATAAGTGAACCTATACCTTTGATAGGAAATACATGAATTAAGCACGATAATCAATTGAGAAGAAGAGACAGGTGGAAAGGAAATCAATTAAAATGAATTGTTTATTCTATTCCCATAACACCTTATTCGATCTCCCAATTGGTGGGAAAAAAATAAATGACGTCTATTGAGCGCTGTTGTTGACCAACCAACTAACCCCAAAGCAAGGAATGAGCAGCACCTATATTATACTAATCAGTCATCAATCATTTCAAATAAATGGACTCCACTATTATTACCTACACAAAACTCTATTTCTTTACAGACTAATAATAGTCAAATCCACCTTTGAGGATAAATCCAACAAGATTGATGATGACACTATAGAATATGGGGTCAATCTTGCTATCGGTTTTATCAAACTTGGTATCAATTTTATCAAATTTTATATCGATTTTATCAAATTTCATTTCTGTCTTGTTGCCAAGGTCTTTGATCTCAGCCCTCATTTCGCTCTGTCTATCTTTAATGTAGTTGGACTTCAGTTTAATGTTAGAAATGTCCTAGAAAGATTTGGCACAATATCCTGTATCAGAATTCTAGTTTCCAAGCAGACCTTATCTAGTTGTGAAGAGTCTTTCCAAGTGATGTGTGATGACTCTGAGGCTGCAAACTCACTACTGCTATCATGCAGGTGACCGGCATCAAGGTGGCTGTTACTGTCAATGTTATATCTCTGAGATACCCTGTTGGTATGCAGTTTGTATACTACTGAAACTCCAAGCTTTCCGGAGTAGTACTGATCGGTCTATATGGATGGTAAGAGGAAATGGTCAAAGCCTTGATTACTTGCTTGTTGATGATAAGCTTGAGCATAATTCTCAGCTATACTTTCTTGTCAATTCCGTGAAAGTCACTCTCTAATGACCTAGCTAGTGAGAGAGATTAGGTAACATTAATCAAACTTACCTTGTTGTTGTTGTACAATATTTGTCCTGCATGTTGTTGGCTCTATGTCAGTGATGTGCTTCTCAGATGGCAGGTTGAAGAAGCAAAATCCTGTTGTGATAGAAAATACTTCAGTGGTACATGTTCTCACAGGATAAGTAACCAGTATGGGTACTCAGTTATTGGTTTTGTTTTATGTTTTGTTTTAAGTATCACTTTGATAATTAGTTTGTTTTAAGTTTCGTTTGATGCTAGATTTTGTTTTATGTTTTGTTTTAAGTATCGTTTTGATACTTAAGTTGTTTTACCAAAGTGTATTGCTTGATATCTTTGATTAGTTTCATTCATGCTAGACATGAACAAATTTGTGAATTTAAAGACTACCTGATTCCACGATGGAAACAGCTGTTAGGAATACCAGAACCCGATACCTAGGAACCACCCTAAGTAGGGTAACCCCACTCGGAATCGGAATTTCTGGTCTCCAACACCCCCCTCCGGCTCTCTTATGGGGCCCGCGCGTCATTATATATCTCAATCTCAGTTGTGTCCTGTGACTATATTACTACAGAATTGAAGGTATTAGAATAACACCATATACATCATCGCCGTCTATCCAACTGGATCCTGTTCGCAGGATATATGAGAGGGGACCTTCGGCTAGGCCTGGGAAGTAGAACAGAGTAATTCTGTTGACTACTCAGAGAGTTACTTGACTTCGAAGACATGACACCTTTGGCATGGGCCATAAGTAACGGAACGATTTCGCACAAAGAGATGGTCTCAAATGGTAAAGGATCTCTACTAGAGACCAATACATTTACATACACCAGAAGAGCCTAGAACTCCAAAAGACACTACCAAAGAAGCCAACGAACTTCACGGAGTGTTGCAACTGGGTTTCGGAACATGTCATAGCCACTGTGTGATCTCTATCAATACTACAATGGTTACTGAAACCTACTACCCAGAAAGCAACCAAGGGTTGCCGACCAAGGGATTAATTACCAGTCTAGTGGAGTGGCTTCCTGCGAGTTAATAGGAAGTTATCTAAAGAAAATCTATCGGTTGAGTATGGAGTTACAAACGATCGGAGTCAGACGACCTACGATAGTTGTAATGACGACCACCTTTGCAGATATAGCCGTGGATAAAATTGATCATTTTATCAATGGCGAAGACAATTGGAGTCAACTCAGTTCGACTTAAGAACTAGGCCATAAGTCTAAAGACTCTGCTAATCGGGATATTACTATTGGAGACAGTACATTTCCTAAGAAGAAATATCGTAATTACTGAAAAGAATGTGATGGTTTTCAGGGTCCACAGGTATTTGCACCTTGGAAGAAAACTCAACGTTGTGAATTACGATTAAAGAAGTATATAGTTGTATGATAAATAGATGTAGTCTGCGAACACTCAGATGCAGAATATAAATATCGAAGTGCCTCCCAAGCTTTAGACATCATCAAGCAATAGAGAAGAGACCTTAACAATATAATATTGTTTTTACGATTCTACCCTACTTTACCTATTTTACTTCGCTCCTAGTAGTCATAAACGAAATGAGCAAAGTCCGAGCCTTCCTAGACAATCTCTGTCTATAGAAACGAATCTCGATTGGCCTAGACAACTTTGAAGTCTATTAAGTTGTCTCCGCCTCATAATAGCAGACTTCGACAGACAGTATTTTAATATACTTGCTTGAACATTACTTCTTTGTATTCTCAATAAACCCTCAAAACCTCCTTTAGTTCTCAGCTCTTGCCTCCTCTCTGGTAGAGCAGGCCTCCTACCAACTATTGTACCCATTACCAATAACGTAAATAGCACATTGCGAACACATTACATGTTCTGTTTCATCTAAGACTACAAGTCCATCTCTTATACAAATTCTCTCCCATATTCTTTTCAGCACTCAGTCCGAGTTCTTTAGGAGTTATGCTGTTACAATCGACAAAATCTAGTCCTTGTTATATATATTATTCATATACACTAATCACTACTCATATCAATACTCTAAGAAGTAGTGTTACAGGAACACTATACCTAGATGCACACAAGAGTCAAAGAACTACTGGTTAGAATAGCTGAGTACATCATACTATGATACAGAGGATGGTAATAGTTAGGTACCCTAGCTAAATAAAGTATACCATGTGGCAGTACACTTACTAGACGCTAGTTACCTAGTTGAGTAGTGTAATCTAAGTCCACTATTAAGAGAGTTACTATATTTATGTGATAATAATAGTACATAGAATGAGGGCCTATTTGGCGGGAACAGAAGGCAGGTCAACTGTTCCATTCACACATACAAAACAACCATTTCAAGAAGAAACAATGATGATTTATATATAAGAAACAGTTGAAAACTAAACGAAATGGTCATTGTTGAACAGGCTCTTCACATACTGGGTAGGATAACTCAGGCTACTACTACTCTACTTTTGAGTAACAGTTATCCTACCCTTTATCCTACCCTGGGCAACCTAGTAACCAGTCATAATTTCAAGTTACCCATCCTTGGAAGTAAGATATTCTATAAGATTTAAGGACTGGTTTAAAGAACCTGGTCAAACCTTGAGAGATTAACCTACATTATCTTCTCTTAAGAAAGAAGCTAATCCCAGAGTACAGGTAGGGGAAGATGCCTTTAGAGTGTAGCATATAGAAGACATCAGTGGAGGAGACATTGTCAAAGCTCTCTTTAATACCAAGGAAACGGGTAGAGACTGCAAGCCTATGGTAGTGAAGGGTCTGAATCTCATGGGTAAGAGTTGTACATGTATCAACTATGCTGAGGCCTAGAAGCAAACTGCATTAGTGACAGTTAAGGGGCCAAAAAATCGTGTAATGGGGGAGAGATAGTTGACTATAACCTGCTCCAGTATTTGGGAGACTGTATCAAAAAGAACAAGAATTCAGAATAAAACCAGAATATCATAGAATGGTTTGCCCAGTTTGTCAAGGATAACCCTATTAGCCATCTGCAGAGAGGCAGGGTAGTAGCTGAAGGTTACTAGGTGGAAGAGGAGGTTGACCAGAAGGGATGGACAGGCAGTATTAACCCTTTTCCAGACTCCATATGGGTTTTAATTTAGGCCAGATACTGAAAAGGATAAGGTCTTGCAAAAATCAGAGGTTATCTTGGCTGGTAACATAGAGGTGGTAGTTTTTAAGTATGTGGAGGATAGGAGGGCAAAAAGCAGGAGGTTTAGGTGGAAAAATGTCTGAGAAAAGTGCATTGTTTAACTCTTCTAGAGAGGAGGTATTAGGCAGAGAGGGGAGGTATTCTGGGAGTTCACCAAATCTAAATCTTGATACAGTTCATACCATTTAGGGTGTTGCTCCTTCTAGGAGTTTAGACCAGTGGACTCTTTAGGCCTTCTTGATTGCCTTAAACCAGACATTCTTGGCCATCCGAGTAGTATTTCTAGTATCTATACTAAATAAGGTACACACCTCCTATATATTAGAGTAGTGTAGCCTTCTCATGTCTGACTAGACGTCAGACCACTAGGGCTTAGAGTGGAGAGAGAGGCTTTCTACGAGAATATACAACACGAGTATAACCTGTACCCAGTTCAGGTTAGCATCTAGTTAGGATCCTAGGGCATATTAGGTTGGAAGAGTGGAAGGCAGAGTCAGGGTAAAAGAGCAGAGACTTTCATAGACTTCGGGCCAGAGGGTGGCCTCTCAGTAAGAAGTGAAGTGGGGGGGAGACAACCTGAGGAAAAAGAGCATAATAGAAATAAGAATGTAATATTAGGAGTACCAGGATCCAACACCGAGAAACTATCCTAAGTAGGGTAACTCCACTCGGAATTAGAATCCCTAGTCACCAACACCCCCCTCCAGCCCCCTTATGAGGCGTACAAATCATACATATTTATCTTAGTTGAGTCTTGTGACTATGATGCTACAGGATTGAAGGTAACAGAATAATACCATATACATCATTACTCTCTATCCAACCGGACCCAGTTCATATGATATTTGAATGGGGACCTTTAGCTAGGTCTAGAAGTAGAAATGCCAGTGAGTAAATCCATCAACTATCTAGAGAGTTACTAGGCTTCAAATATAGGACACCTTTGGTATAGGCTGTAAGTAACGAGACATTTTTGCATAAAGATATAATATTGAATGTTAGAGGATCTCTACCAAGAGCCAATACATTCTCATCTACCCTACAAGAATTACAAGAGTTTAGAGCTCCAAGGAAGCAATACTAAAGAGGCCAATAGACCTCTCAGAGTGTTACAACTCAGTGAATGCATACATCATAGTTTTGGGAATTATTACCAATATCAGATAACAACTAAAGCCCTATTACTTAGGACAACCAGGAGTTGCCAACTGAGGAATTATCTGCCAATCTGGTAAAATGGATTCTTACAAATTAGTAGAAAGTTATCCACATGATATCTGTTGGTCAGATAAGGAATTATAGTGGCTTAAAGTCAGCAGCTTAGGAAAGTTACATCTACGACTACTCCTGCAGACATGACCTGTGGATGAGACTGATCATTTCATCATTAAGGGAGACAGTTGGGGCCAACACTGATCAACTTGAGAACTAGGCCATGAGTCTAAGAACTTTAAAGATCAGATAATTACTATTGAAAACAGAACATTTCCCCAACTGGTATGATAGTAAACTACCAAAAAAGGTGTGGTTTTCAGGATCTCACAGTGTTCACACTTTTGAAGAATACCTGACATTACAAGTAACAGTTAGAGAAATACATAATTTGTATGAGAAATAAATATAGTCTGCGGATACTCAGATGTAGAATATAAATATCGAGGTTCCTCTCAAGCTCTTAGACATCATCAAGCGATAGAGCAGAGACCTTGATAATATAATATTATTTTTACAATTTTATTCTACATTACCTTACTCTTAGTAGTCATAAACGAAATGAATAACCCTTCAAGCCTTCCTAGACAAATCTTTGTCTACAAAACAAATCTTGATTGGTTTTGACAATTCTGAGTCTATACTAATCATCTCTGCCTAACATGTGATCGAAGCCAGTAGATGGCAAGGTAGAGTCCCAAGACTCCACAAAAAGGGCAAGAGGATGATTGGAAGATAATACGTCTAAAGCTGATGGAGTATCATCCCACCCTAGAGAAAAGTACCTGTAGACTCTGATGGTGTTGATGAGAAAGAAGGAGCATTCCAAAGCTAAGTATGTATAAGAAGTAGAGGAGCGGAGGTCATTCTCTCTCATAGTGTAGAGAGAGTCTCATATTAGGTAGTAGAGGTTAAAGTCTCTCAATACAGGAGCGGGAAAGTAGAGAAGGGTGAAAGCCTCCTCAAGAGAGACTGTGCAACAGAGAGAGGAAGAGGTCCAAAGAGAGTAGAGATTCATGATTCTGAACCTCGAGTGAGAGGAGGAGTATAAACTAAAAGGAGTATAAATATCAAGTGCCATAATGCCAGAGTTGTCAAAAAAGCATGAACAATAGAAATATAATTAAGAGAGAAATATAGTGTAAAAACCACGACGTATGGTTTCATCTACATTAAACAGAGAGAAGTGAAAGACTTAAACCCTGAAAAATGCAGGAGCTTGCCATGAAAATGAACATCTTGTAATGTAACAACTAATGGAGGAGAGGATAAAGCAACCAAAGTATTTTGAAGAGAAGAAACACATTCCAGCTTCTCAAGTAGTTGTGTTGAATGAGGGTGAAGAAGCTAATACCCTGATGATGAGTAGTAGAAACTAGGGAAGAATTGGGAGTAGAGTGGGTGGCGTTCATTGGTGAGAAGGACCCGCTAGTAATGTAAGGATGGGGGTTGGAGTGATTCCCTCCAGGGACTGGGATAGGTTGACTCTTTGGAGATATGCAGGGGTTTGGGGAAAGATAGTACTGGAGAGACAGAAAGGTGTGAAGAATATCAGCTCAGGTGGAGCTCAGTGGGTGAGGCCATCTTCCAGGGCTATGAGAGGAGCAAGGCATTGGGGCTGTGCAGGTGTAGAGGAAGGACCCTCTCCAGCAATTTCCTGTATGTCTATCACTTCTTCTTATAGGGAAGGGGATTCTGCAGAAGGGAGGAGGGTCTTCTCAAGAGGTCTCCAGACTTACCTTATATAAAGATAATTCATCTAATCTTAATCCTGATATAACTCATACCTTCGCATTACCATATCCTATGACTCACAAGTATGAGTCATCTAAGATCCCTCAGCTGACTTCTATGAGTCAACCACGCAATATACCTAAGCCAATTATTAACCTCATGATAAGTCCTGTGTACTAAATACATCACATGTATGATACTCATAACTCATACTTGTAAGTCAGATGTAAAAGTCATAACATCATATGATTTACAAATGTGAGTTATTATAAGCAATAAATACCTATGACTCATAACCATAAGTTATGTAAAAGCCTTGTTCATCCACTCCAATCTATTTTATCACAATCTAGTTTGTGACACAGGGTTAGATAAACTGTGAAAGACTATTTAGTTTACTAGTTTTGCTAATAAGATTCTACCGATGAAATCACCTATTTTCATTCAAGGTACAGCCTAAGGAGTCAGATTTACCATTGAGGTACTAGCAAAATAGTAGTAATATAACAGTTGTGTTGTTGTTAAGCTTAACTTAACTTCATATGCTAACTCCATAATCTAGTAGAATAGCTCAATAAGGAAGAACTTCCTATTCTTAATAGTCAGCCTAAAAGTACCCTTCTTACTATAGACCTATTCTCTAGTTACAAAATGGAAGAGATGCTTGATATTTTCTATGTATATGATATTATACTAAGTGTAATAATACACACTTGTGTCAATCTTATATACCTTTTGTAACGATCCCCTTTTAGAAAGTTAGTTCTTGGCGACGGGGAACGATGCTTATCTTTTCTGTCTCCTTCTTTCTTTGTCTTGCGATAGCTCTAGGCCTCTGCTTACGTTACCGATAGTACAAGACCTTTGTCTTCTATCGGAAACGCCTATCGTAAGCTTTCTCTAACTCGTCTTCGTGACGAGCACTTCTTGGCGTAATGATAACGTTACAATAAAGATAAAGATTGTAAAGGTGTTTTATATTCATTAAAGTAACAAGTAGGAAAAGAACTTAGAACAAAGCGTGAAGAACCTATCGTCCTCGGCCGCATCGGCCTCCATATATAGTATTCTTCCCGCCTGTAGTCATGTGACCTAAAGTGGTCACATGTGCGAAACCAAATCATAACAAACTAGTCATGTGACCAAAGTGATCACATACTCAAAACCCATGACCTTATAGCGAGGTCATGTACAAAACTCATAAACCAATCATAACGCAATAAACAAGTCATATGACTTGACTGAGTCATATGCGCAAAACCTATGACCTCATAATGAGGTCATGTGCAAAACATAAATCATATACGCAAGGCTTACCCGCAAGGCACACTCGCAAGGCGTACTTGTCAGGCGCACGTCCCATGACTCATACTTGAGCCATGTACGAAAGTATCACAAATCCCACACATAATAAATCATATGACCCTAATGAGTCATATGTGTGAAACCATAACGTACCTGTAACTCATAACTATGCGTCACGTGAAAACCCTTTTCTCGCTAAGCCACATTCGTGACATTAGCTCCCCTCCTCCTAAGCCTGAGTCCGATCAGGTCTTTTCTCCCAGTTTCAATAGTTCCCGTCCTGCCAAGCACATGGTCCTTCTTGGCTTGTGGAACTTTTCATCGGCCGTCCTCCATCTGACCCTCACCGATTCCAGAGTCAGGTTCGCCATTTCAATCGTGTGTCGCTGATTGTCATTCCGCTGTCTTAGCTCCGCGATCGTTTTGTCATTTGCTGAAATTGTAGCCTTGGCGTGGCCCAGTTGTTCTCGGAGTCCCCGGATCTGCCTGTGTAGGCTCCTGACATCCGGTTCCATGTCTGCGGAGGAGTTTTGGGCCCCTCCTTCCCTGGACCGCGTCCTCGCGGCCCATGTCTTTCTGGCATCTTCTCCTTCTAACTCTTTTCTGCTTCCATCCTTCTGCGGGTAGTATCCCGCAGATATTTTCGGTGCCCTGTGCATCCTGCATCCGTTTCTGAAGCATTGTTGCCAATGCTTCAGAATGTGGTCCGGGCGTGGGCCACGCTTTCGACATTCCCTCGGGAACCATCCTGAGCCTTCTTTGTCGCCAAAGTGTGTTTGGCAACCATCATCGTAGCATACCGTCTATGACATGGCGTTATGCTGTGCTTGTCTTTCCCTTTCCTTGAGTTCTTCGTCAGTTGGCCTGTCACGAACGTGGCTCAACAAGGCAAGGGTTTTCATGTGACGCATAGTTATAAGTCACAGGTATGTTATTGTTTCGCGCATATGACCTATTCAGGTTATATGATTTGTTATGTGTGGGATTTGTGATGCTTTCGAACATGGCTCAAGTCTGAGTCATGGGACATGCGCCTGACGAGTGTGCCTTACGGGTAAGCCTTACGCATATGATTTATGTTTCGCACATGACCTCATTATAAGGTCATGGGCTTCGTGCATATGACTCAGTCGAGTCATATGACTTGTTTATTGTATTATGATTGGTTTATAAGTTTTGCACATCACCTCGCTATGTTGTCATGGGTTTTGAGCATGTGATCATTTTGGTCATATGACTAGTTTGTTATGATTTGGTTTCGCACATGTGACCACTTTAGGTCACATGACTAAAGGCAGGAAGAACACTATATAAGGAGGCGGATGCAGCCGAGGAAGATAGGTTCTTCACGCTTTGTTCTAAGTACTTTTCCTACTTATTACTTTAACAAATATAAAACACCTTTACAATCTTTATCCTTATTGCAACATTATTGTTACGCCAAGGAGGACGCTTTATGAAGAAGAGTTAGAGAAAGCTTATGATAGGCGTTCCCGGTAGAAGACAAGGGTCTTGTACTATCGGTAACGAAGGCAGGGGCCTGGAGCTATCATAAGACAAAGGAAGAAGAAGACAGGAAGAGAAGTATTGTTCCCTGTCGCCAAGCACTAACTATCCAGAGAGGGATCGTTACATTACAAAGCGTCACCTAGTGCGATGCCAAACCATACAAGATGGCATCCTTCAACCCAGACAGGGAAGGAGATATTGACATCAACGATCAAAATCTTAATCTAGGAGGATTCAGGGATGCCCTAGATCATGTCTCAGCAGAACCCTCGAGAGCAGCAAGCCCAGTAACACCAGAGAAAGGATCACCAGTCGATAGCTCTTGTGCTGGAACTCCACGACCTGAGAGAATGTCGGGATCCGCAGTACCTGGGCCATCGGCCCCAGCCGCTCTGGCACCAGGAACTAGCATACTTGGAATGACTGAAAATCAGTTTCAGGCATTTCTTACAGCCACGCGAAATACAGGGTAAGGAAATGTCCAACGACCAAAAGCAAAAGAGCTCAACAAATACCAAGGAGCCGAAGATAAGCTACGAATATTCTTAGCGCAATGCGAGGAATATTTTGCCGTCAAGGGATACGGAGATCACCATGATGAAATTAAGATTCCATATGTGGAATCTCTACTAAGGGGACTCGCAGGACAATAGATCATGCTCTTCCAAGATGGAAGGAAGCAGAGGGAATGGGTCACATATGAAGAGTTCAAGGCGACACTATTTGAACAATTTGGAGATCCCAACGCCAAAGAAACAGCAAGATGAAAGCTAGAGAAACTCCAGCAAGGAAAACAAACGTTCTCAGCATATTGGAACGAATGTCGACTGTTGGAATACGAGGCCGAGTTTGATGATGCGACTCTCAACATCATGCTCCTGAGAAACTGCAGTGAGAGACTCCGAGAGGCATGGGGAATCTCTGACCTGCACTATACGACAGCCGAACGATTTGCAAGATGGGCAATCGACAAAGAAAGCAAATTAAACATGGTTCCAAGCAACTCGGAAAACACTATAGCATATAGAGTGGTCCAATCAGCCAGGAACGTGGACAGGACCTTCAAACCGCAAGCACCTCGAGGAGAAAGTCGAGCATTACCACCAGGCGAACCAATGGAATTAGACAAGTCAAGAGCAGGGCCTGCTCTGAATCTGTCTAAGGAAGAATACGCGAGATGGATGAATGGGAAATGATGACTAAGGTGTGGAAAAGCAGGGCATCGCATATGAGAATGCAGAAGCTGGCCGGACAATGGATACCAGGGAAACGGGGCTGCTGGAAATAATTGTTTCCAAAATCAGAAAAGAAGCAACCTCCACGAAATGATAGCCGGGGATTCACCGGTGAAAAACGACGAGGGTCCCCAGTAAACGGTGGTCTGGGAGACCCAAGATGTGGACCTGGAAAACCCATCAAATTAGCGAACTACTACACGGCACTACACACGCAAATAGGAGAAGAAGATGGAGATCATATGATAATCAAAACGAAGATATACACCAGAGAAAGCGAAGAAACAACAATATATGCAATGCTCGACTCGGGGGCCACTGAAGACTTCCTTGACAAAGAAATATGCAACAAATATGGCCTCCACACCAAACAAGCGAAGAAAGTAAGACAAGTCTACTTAGCGGATGGAAAACCAAGCGCTATGGGTCCTATAACCCATACGGCAACAGTACCTATGGACATTGACAGCCATAGGGAAACGGCAACCTTTCAAGTGGCAAATCTGAAGAACCATGAGATAGTCCTAGGGATAACATGGTTACAAAAGCATAATCCGACGATCGATTGGAACGAGAACAAGATGACCTTTACAAGTGAACTATGTGCGACACAATGTCTCAACAGTTTACCTGTGGTCTACTCAACACCGATACGAGACGCAGAGGAAGAAGGTTTGCATGCAAAGTTTACCGAGATGCGGCAAGACAAGAGAGTCCGGATACGAAGACTGGACCAAGAGGCAAAAGTGCCTACCAAGGGTTCCAAAGGGGCAGCAGGACACGACCTATATGCCATCGAAGGAATCAAGATACCTGCCAACGGGCAGGCAATGATAGCAACAGGAATAGCCATTGGACTCCCAGAAGGTACCTATAGACGAATTGCACCCCGCAGTGGTCTAGCAGTCAAACACCGACTTATGACCATGGCAGGGGTGATCGACGTCGACTATACCGGTGAAATCAAAGTGGTCCTGGCCAACCAAGTTTAAGAGGACTACCAAGTCCAGAAAGGCGATCAAATCGCACAGTTGATAATCGAAAAAATCAACAAAGAGGATCTGCATGAAGTAGATCAACTGGAAGAAACCATAAGAGGAAACAAGGGATTTGGAAGTACGGACCAAAACCAGCTCAATACAACAAAAAGAATTGAGATCAAAGAGATCACAGCACAAGCCTTTGGACGACATTATTCAAGAGGAAATACAACAGGAATTCTCAAATGGACATACGAAGACGAAAAAGCTGTTCTAGCAAAAATCAACATCAGCACAGAGCTAGCAATCCAGGACAAGAAATACCAAAGCAAAAAAGGATGGAAAAAATTGGTTCCAAAAGAATATCACCAATTCACAAATCTATTGGAAGAAGAGGAAGCTACGGAGCTACCACATCGAAGATCTGGAATGGACCACAAAATTCAGCTGGACAAAGACGAAAAAAGGGGAAAGACAAAAGAGATTCCCTATAAGAAGTTATACCCCCTAGGGGAAGCAGAGCTCGAAGAACTTAGGAAGTACATCTAGCAAAACCTAACGAGAGAATGGATCCGAGACTCTTTCACGTCAGGAGGATCCCCAATACTATTCGTCAAAAAGAAAGACGGAAAAATGAGACTTTGCGTGGACTACAGAGCCCTCAATTTGGTTACCAAGAAGGACCGATATCCACTACCCTTGATTGGGGAAGCACTGGACAGACTACGATCAGCAAAATACTTCACTAAACTCGACATCAAAGACGCATACCACAATATACGCATCAAGGCAGGAGACGAATAGAAGACTACATTCACCTCAAGATACGGAATATTCGAATACTTGGTTATGCCCTTCAGGCTAACCAACGCACCGGCTTCATTCCAGAGATGGATCAACAAGGTACTTCATAAGTACCTCAACATATGTTATATCGTATACTTGGACGATGTACTCATATCCTCGGAAAACATACAGCACTAAAAAGATATCAGCAATATCATGGCGGCAATACAAGGATCAGGAATGAAGATTAAACGAATAAAATGTGAATTCCATAAGGAAGAAACAGAATACCTTGGATTTATCATCAATCGAAGTGGGGTCAAGGTCGACCCTGTTAAAACAGCAGCCATATAGGATTGGACCAAACCAAACAACAAGACAGAGGTTCAATGCTTTATAGGATTCTGTAACTTTTATCGAAGGTTCATAGAGGGGTTTAGCAGGCTTGCAAAACCACTCCATAACCTAACGAAAAAAGACAAGAAATGGGAATGGGAAGAAATGGAACAAAAAGCATATGATGCAATACGAACGCATCTAACATCGGCACCCATATTGGTCCATTTCAACCTAAACCGAAGGACAATGATCGAGACAGACGCCTCGAAATATGTATGCTAAGGTATACTATCGCAACAATGCGACGATGGAAAATGGAGGCCAGTGTCCTATCGATCCAAGACAATGACCCCCGCAGAGTGCAACTACGATGTTGCAAACAAAGAACTATTATCAATAGTTCAAGCATTAAAAGAATGGAGAAGATACGTTTCGAACAACGACCATCCAGTCCGAGTTCTAACCGACCACAAGAACCTGGTGCCGTTCATGACTACGAAAGAACTAAACGATCGCCAGATCAGATGGATGGAACACCTCAGCCAATACAACTTCAAAATCGAATACTGACCAGGCAAAGAAAGTGGCAAGCCAGATGCTCTCACAAGGATTGCAAGCGACAAACCACAAACAAAAGAAGATGAAAGAATCAAACAAAAAACACGGACCCTATTACCAAAAACCTACTTTGAGGCAATGGAGGTTATCCAATTCACATCAAAGAAGGAAACAGGAATTGAGAACGCAAACGAGAAAGACAAAACAATCCAGGCGATATGAGAAGCCTTGGAAGAAGGAAGAAAGGAGATGAAAGGAATCGCACTAGGGTTATGCCAATGGAAAGATGGAAATATGTGGTATGATGGAAAACAATGGATCCCGGAAGAAGAGGAGATAAGGACAGACATCATACGACAATACCATGATATCCGAATGGCAGGACACGGGGGAACGGCTAAAACTACGGAATTCATCACAAGGTCATTCTAATGGCCAGGACTGCGTGAAGATGTCAAACGATATGTCAAAAACTGCGACATATGCCAAAGGACGAAAACGGCTAAACACGCACCATATGGATTACTAAAATCAAGCTAAATTCCCGAACAACCATGGGAAACAATTACTATTGATTTCATCACGGACCTACCAACATCGGAAAATTGCGATAGCATCCTGGTTGTGGTGGATCATCTGACCAAAATGAGCTATTTCATTCCGGTTAGAAAAGATAGCAACACGAGGGATTTTATACAAACCTTCTTTAGAGAGGTCTTCCAACTTCATGGCCTACCCAAGAATATCATCACCGATCGAGGAACACTATTCACATCGGGACTATGGTAAAAGGTAACTGGAGAAATGTGAATACAAAACAGAATGAGCACAGCGTTCAACCCACAAACGGATGGACAAACGGAATGGGTAAATGCGATACTCGAACAATATTTAAGGGCTAAGGTCAATTATCAACAAGATAATTGGTACAATCTGTTATCAATGGCCGAATTCGCATACAATAATGGAAAGCAAGAAACGATCGGCACAACACCATTCTTCGCGAATTACAGAGAGCATCCACAAAGTCAGACCACATATCATACGATTAATGATGTGATACCGGAGAAAACAGATATGGGAAAACTACACGAAACCTTACAATACGAAATGAGTCAAGCACAACAACGGCAAAAAGAACAATACAATAAGCACCGAAGACTGGATCCGAACATACAACCGGGAGATATAGTATGGCTAATACCACGCAATATCCATACGACACGACCATCAAAGAAATTAGACTACGAGAAAATCGGACCCTTCAGGATATTGGAAAAAGTGAGCAGCCGAGCTTATAAACTCGACCTTCCCCCCTCAATGCGAATACACAATACATTCCACATCTCACTCCTTGAATTACACAATGACAATAGGTTTCCTTCCCAAACACTGATTCCTCCCCCTCCAATCGAACTCGACAGAAAACCAGAATACGTGCTCGATGAAATTGTCGATTCCCGCTTCTTCCACAGTCACCTGCAATACCGAGCCAAGTGGACAGGATATTCTCCTGAACACGATAAAACTTGGTACTTCGCACACAACTTCAAAAATGCACAGGTTGCCATCTCAACCTTCCACCAACGATACCTAGGCAAGCCCGGCCCAGGTGACGATCACGTTCAACCAAGACAAAGGCGAGGGAAAGGCTCCCGTACCATTGCAACCACGCGAGGGCTGGGGCGATAACCCCCGCCAAACCACACCTACTAGCCCCGAATACTCATTCATGGTGCCAACCGACAAAGAGCTCAAGGAAAGGGAACAACAGGCACAGCATAACGCCATGTCATGGACGGTATGCTACGATGACAGTTGCCAAGCATACTTTGGCGACAAAGAAGGCTCGGGATGGTTCCCAGGGAATGTCGAAAGCGTGGCCCCCGTCCGGACCACGTTCTAAAGCATTGGCAACAATGCTTCAGAAATGGGTGCAGAATGCACAGGGCACAGAAAATATCTGCGGGATTCTACCCGCAGAAAGATGGAAGCAGGAAAGAGTTAGAAGGAGAAGATGCCAGAAAGGCATGGGCTGCAAGGACGCGGTCCAGGGAGGGAGGGGCCCAACACTCCTCCGCAGACATGGAACCGGATGTCAGGAGCCTACACAGGCAGATCCGGGGAGTCCGAGAACAACTGGGCCCAGCCAAGGCCACAATTTCGGCAAATGACAAAACGATCATGGAGCTTAGACAGCTGAACAACAATCAGCGGCACACGATCGAGATGGCGAATCTGACTCTGGAATCGGTAAGGGTCAGATGGAGGACGGCAGATGAAAAGTTCCACAAGCTGAGAAGGACCATGCGCTCGGCAGGACGGGAACTATTGAAACTGGGAGAAAAAGCCTGATGGGACTCAGGCTTAGGAGGAGGGGAGCTAATGTCACGAACATGGCTCAACGAGGAAAGGGTTTTCATGTGACGCATAGTTATGAGTCACAGGTATGTTATTGTTTCGCGCATATGACTTATTCAGGTTATATGATTTGTTATGTGTGGGATTTGTGATGCTTTCACACATGGCTCAAGTCTGAGTCATGGGACATGCGCCTGACGAGTGTGCCTTACGGGTAAGCCTTGCACATATGATCTATGTTTCGCACATGACCTCATTATAAGGGCATGCGTTTCGTGCATATGACTCAGTTGAGTCATATGACTTGTTTATTGTATTATGATTGGTTTATGAGTTTTGCACATCACCTTGCTATGAGGTCATGGGTTTTGAGCATGTGATCATTTTGGTCATATGACTAGTTTGTTATGATTTGGTTTTGGACATGTGACCACTTTAGGTCACATGACTAAAGGCGGGAAGAACACTATATAAGGAGGCAGATGCAGCCGAGGAAGATAGGTTCTTTACACTTTGTTCTAAGTACTTTTCCTACTTATTACTTTAACAAATATAAAACACCTTTACAATCTTTATCCTTATTGCAACATTATCGTTACGCCAAGGAGGGCGCTTTATGAAGAAGAGTTAGAGAAAGCTTACGATAGGCATTCCCGGTAGAAGACAAGGGTCTTGTACTATCGGTAATGAAGGCAGGGGCCTAGAGCTATCGTAAGACAAAGGAAGAAGAAGACAGGAAGAGAAGTATCGTTCCCCATCGCCAAGCACTAACTATCCAGAGAGGAATCGTTACATGGCCCCATGAATGAGTATTCAGGGCTGGTGGGTGCAGTTTGGCGGGGGCTATCGCCCCAGCCCTCGTGTTGCTGCAATGGCGTGGGAGTCTTTCCCTCGCCTTTGTCTTGGTTGAACGTGATCGTCACCTGGGCCGGACTTGCCTGGGTGTCACTGGTGGAAGGTTGAGATGGCAACTTGTGCGTTTTCGAAGTTGTGTGCGAAGTACCAAGTTTTATCGTGTTCAGGAGAATATCCTGTCCACTTGGCTCGGTATTGAAGGTGACCGCAGAAGAAGTGGGAATCGACTATTTCGTCGAGCTCGTATTCTGGTTCTTCGTCGAGTTCAAACAGAGGGTGAGGAATAAGTGTTTGGGAAGGAAACTTATTGTCGTTGTGTAATTCGAGGAGTGAGATGTGGAATGTATTGTGTATTCGCATTGAGGGGGGAAGGTCGAGTTTATAAGCTCAGCTGCCCACTTTTTCCAATATCCTGAAGGGTCCGATTTTCTTATAGTCCAATTTCTTTGATGGTCGTGTTGTATGGATATTGCGTGGTATTAGCCATACCATATCTCCCGGTTGTATGTTCAGATCCAGTCTTCGGTGCTTATTGTATTGTTCTTTTTGCCGTTGTTGTGCTTGACTCATTTCGTATTGTAAGGTTTCGTGTAGTTTTCCCATATCCGCTTTCTCCGGTATCACATCATTAATCATATGATATGTGGTCTGACTTTGTGGATGTTGTCCGTAATTCGCGAAGAATGGTATGGTGCCGATCGTTACTTGCTTTCCATTATTGTATGCGAATTCGGCCATTGATAACAGATTGTACCAATCATCTTGTTGATAGTTGACGTAAGCCCTTAAATATTGTTCGAGTATCGCATTTACTCGTTCCATTTGTCCATTAGGTTGTGGGTGGAATGCTGTGTTCATTCTGTTTTGTATTCCCATTTCTCCAGTTACTTTTTTCCATAGTCCCGATGTGAATAGTGTTCCTCAATCGGTGATGATATTACTTAGGTAGGCTATGAAGTCAGAAAACCTCTCTAAAGAAGGTTTGTATAAAATCCCTCGTGTTGATATCTTTTCTAACCGGAATGAAATGGCTCATTTTGGTCAGACGATCCACGACAACCAGGATGCTATCACAATTCTCCGATGCTGGTAGGTCCGTGATGAAATCCATAGTAATTGTTTCCCATGGTTGTTTGTGAACTTCGTTTGATTTTAGTAATCCATATGGTGCGTGTTTAGCCGTTTTCGTCCTTTGGCATATGTCGCAGTTTTTGACATATCGTTTGACGTCTTCGTACAGTCCTGGCCAATAGAATGAACTCGTAATGAATTCAGTAGTTTTAGCCGTTCCTCCGTGTCCTGCCGTTTGGATATCGAGGTGTTGTCATATGATGTTTGTCCTTATCTCCTCTTCTTCCAGGATCCATTGTTTTCTGTCGTACCACATATTTCCGTCCTTCCATTGGCATAAACCCAGAGCAATTCCTTTCATCTTCTTTTTTTCCTTCCTCCAAGGCTTCTCTTATTGTCTGAATTGTTTTGTCTTTCTTGTTTGCGTTCTCGATTCCTCTTTCCTCCTTTGATGTGAATTGGATAACCTCCATTGCCTCAAAGTAGGTTTTTGGTAATAGTGTTCGTGTTTTTTGTTTGATTCTTTCGTCTTCTTTTGTTTGTGGTTTGTCGCTTGCAATCCTTGTGAGAGCATCTGGTTTTCCATTCTCTTTGCCTGGTCGGTATTCGATTTTGAAGTTGTATTTGCTGAGGTGTTCAATCCATCTTATCTGGCGGTCATTCAGTTCTTTCGTAATCATGAACGGCACCAGGTTCTTGTGGTCGGTTAGAACTCGGACTGGATGGTCGTTGTTCGAAACGTAACATCTCCATTCTTTTAATGCTTGAACTATTGATAATAGTTCTTTGTTTGCAACATCGTAGTTGCACTCTGTGGGGGTCATTGTCTCGGATCGATAGGACACTTGCCTCCATTTTCCATCATTGTATTGTTGTGATAGTATGCCTGAGCATACATATTTTGAGGCATCCGTTTCGATCATTGTCCTTCTGTTCGGGTTGAAATGAACCAGTATTGGTGCCGATGTTAGATGCGTTCGTATTGCATCATATGCTTTTTGTTCAGTTTCTCCCCATTCCCACTTTTTGTCTTTCTTGGTTAGGTTATAGAGTGGTTTTGCAAGCCTGCTAAATCCCTCTATGAACCTTCAATAAAAGTTGCAGAATCCTATAAAGCATTGAACATCTGTCTTGTTGTTTGGTTTGGCCCAATCCCATATGGCTGCTGTTTTAACAGGGTCAACCTTGACCCCATTTCGATTGATGATAAATCCAAGGTATTCTGTTTCTTCCTTATGGAATTCACATTTTGTCAGTTTGATCTTTATTCCCAATCCTTGTATTGCGGCCATGATATTGCTGATATCTTTTTGGTGTTGTTGTATGTTTTCCGAGTATATGAGTACATCGTCCAAGTATACGATGCAACATATGTCGAGGTACTTATTAAGTACTTTGTTGATCCATCTCTGGAATGAAGCCGGTGCATTGGTTAGCCCGAAGGGCATAACCAAGTATTCGAACATTCCGTATCTTGAGGTGAATGTAGTCTTCCATTCGTCTCCTGCCTTGATGCGTATATTGTGGTATGCATCTTTGATGTCGAGTTTGGTGAAGTATTTTACTGACCATAGTCTGTCCAGTGCTTCTCCAATCAAGGGTAGCGGATATCAGTCTTTCTTGGTAACCGAATTGAGGGCTCTGTAGTCCACGCAAAGTCTCATTTTTCCGTCTTTCTTTTTGACGAATAGTACTGGGGATTCTCCTGACACGAAAGAGTCTCTGATCCATCCTCGAGGAAGAGGGGTTGGCACGTGTATCAATGTACTTCCTAAGTTCTTCAAGCTCTGCTTCTCCTAGGGGGTATAACTTCTTGTAGGGAATCTCTTTTGTCTTTCCCGTTTTTTCATCTTTGTCCAGCTGAATTTCATGATCGATTCCTGGTCTTCGAGGTGGTAGCTCCGTAGCTTCCTCTTCTTGGAATAGATTTGTGAATTGGTGATATTCTTTTGGAACCAATTCTTTCCATCCTTTTTTGCTCTGGTATTTCTTGTCCTGGATTGCTAGCTCTGTGCTGATGTTGATTTTTACTAGAACTGCTTTATCGTCTTCGTATGTCCATTTGAGAATTCCTGTGGTATCTCCTCTTCGATAGTACCGTCCAAAGGCTTGTGCTGTGATCTCTTTGATCTCAATTCTTTTTGTTGTATCAAGCTGGTTTTGGTCTGTGCTTCCAAATCCCTTTTTTCCTCTTGTGGTTTCTTCCAGTTGATCTACTTCATGCAGATCCTTTTGGTTGATTTTCTCAATTATCAACTGTGCGATTCGATCGCCTTTCTGGACTTGCTAGTCCTCTTGAGATAGGTTGACCAGGACTACTTTGATTTCACCTGTATAGCTGACGTCGATCACCCCTGCCATGGTCATGAGCCGATGCTTGACCACTAGACCACTATGGGGTGCTATTCGTCCAGAGGTGCCTTCTGGGAGTCCAATGGCTATTCCCGTCGTTATAATTGCCTGCCCGTTGGCCGGTATCTTGATTCCATCGTTGGTGTATATGTTGCGCCCTGCTGCCCCTTTGGAACCCTTGGTAGGCACTTTTGCCCCTTGGTCCAGCCTTTGTATCCGGACTCTCTTATCTTGCCGCATCTCGGCGAACTTTGCATGCAAAGTTTCTTCTTCCGCTTCCCGTATCGGTGTTGAGTAGACCACAGGCGAACTGTTGAGACATCGTGTCGCACATATTTCGCTTGTAAAGGTCATCTTGTTCTCGTTCCAATCGATCGTCGGATTATGTTTTTGTAACCATGGCATCCCTAGGACTATCTCATGGTTTTTCAGATCTGCTACTTGAAAGGTTGCCGTTTCCCTATGGCTGTCAATGTCCATAGGTACTGTCGCCGTATGGGTTATAGGACCCATAGCGCTGGGTTTTCCATCCGCTAAGTAGACTTGTCTTACTTTCTTCGCTTGTTTAGTGTGGAGGCCGTATTTGTCGCATATTTCTGTATTGATGAAGTCTTCGGTGGCCCCAGAGTCGAGCATTGCATATATTGTTGTTTCTTTGTTTTCTTCGTTGTATATCTTCGTTTTGATCATCACGTGATCTCCATCTTCTTCTCCTCTTTGTGTGTGTAGTGCCGTGTAGTAGTTTGCTAATTTGATGGATTTTCGAGGTCCACATCTTGGGTCTCCCAGACCACCGTTTACTGGGGACCCTCATCGTTTTCCGCCGGTGAATCTTCTGCTATCATTTCGCGGATGTTGCTTCTTTTTTGATTTTGGAAACGATTATTTCCAGCAGCTCTGTTTCCTTGATATCCGTTATCCGGTCGGCTTCTGCATTCTCTTATCCGATGTCCTGCTTTTCCGCACCTTAGGCAGAGTTTCCCATTCATTCTTCTGGCGTACTCTTCCTTAGACAGATTCAGAGCCGGTCCTGCTCTTAATTTGTCTAACTCCATTGGCTCGCCTGGTGGTAATGCTCTGCTTTCTCCTCGAGGTGCTTGTGGTTTGAAGGTCCCATCCACATTCCTGGATGATTGGACGACTCTGTGCACTATAGTGTTTTCCGAGTTGCTTCGAACCATGTTCAATTTGCTTTCTTTATATATTGCCCATCTTGCAAATCATTCGGCTGTCGTATAGCGCAGGTCCAAGATTCCCCATGCCTCTCGTAGTCTCTCACTGCAGTTTCTCAGGAGGATGATGTAGAGAGTAGCATCATCAAACTCAGCCTCGTATTCCAATAGTCGGCATTCGTTCCAGTATGCTGAAAATGTTTGTTTTCCTTGCTGGAGTTTCTCTAGCTTTCGTCTTGCTGTTTCTTTAGCGTTGGGATCTCCAAATTGTTCGACGAGTGTCACCTTGAACTCTTCGTATGTGACCCATTCCCTCTGCTTCCTTCCATCTTGGAAAGGCATGATCCATTGCCCCGCGAGTCCTCTGAGCAGAGATTCCACATATGGAATCTTGATCTCATCGTGTTGATCTCCATACCCTTTAACAGCAAAATATCCTTCACATTGTGCTAAGAATATTCATAGCTTATCTTCGGCTCCTTCGTATATGTCGGGCTCCTTTGCTTTCAGTCGTTGGACATTTCCTTGCCCTGTATTTCGCGTGGCTGCAAGAAATGCCTGAAACTGATTTTCAGTCATTCCAAGTATGCTGGTTCCTGGTGCCGGAGCGGCTGGGGCTTGAGGCCCAGGTACTGCGGATCCTGACATTCTCTCAGGTCGTGGAGTTCCAGCACGAGAGCTATCGACTGGTGATCCTTTCTCTGGTGTTACTGGGCTTGCTGCTCTCGAGGGTTCTGCTGAGACGTGATCTAGGGCATCGCTGAAGTCCTCCATAGATTCAAGATTTTGATTGTCGATGTCAATATCTCCTTCCCTGTCTGGGTTGAAGGATGCCGTCTTGTATTGTTTGGCGTCGCACTAGATGACGCTTTGTAATGTAACGATCCCCTTTTAGATAGTTAGTTCTTGGCGATAGGGAACGATACTTATCTTTTCTGTCTCCTTCTTTCTTTGTCTTACGATAGCTCTAGTCCTCTGCTTACGTTACCGATAGTACAAGACCTTTGTCTTCTATCGGAAACGCCTATCGTAAGCTTTCTCTAACTCGTCTTCGTGACGAGCACTTCTTGGCGTAATGATAACGTTGCAATAAAGATAAAGATCGTAAAGGTGTTTTATATTCGTTAAAGTAATAATTAGGAAAAGTACTTAGAACAAAGCGTGAAGAACCTATCTTCCTCGGCCGCATCGGCCTCCTTATATAGTGTTCTTCCCGCCTGTAGTCATGTGACCTAAAGTGGTCACATGTGCGAAACCAAATCATAACAAACTAGTCATGTGACCAAAGTGATCACATACTCAAAACCCATGACCTTATAGCGAGGTCATGTACAAAACTCATAAACCAATCATAACGCAATAAACAAGTCATATGACTCAACTGAGTCATATGCGCGAAACCCATGACCTCATAATGAGGTCATGTGCAAAACATAAATCATATGCGCAAGGCTTACCCGCAAGGCATACTTGCAAGCCGTACTTGTCAGGTGCACGTCCCATGACTCATACTTGAGCCATGTGCAAAAGCATCACAAATCCCACACATAACAAATCATATGACCCTAATGAGTCATATGTGTGAAACTATAACGTACCTGTGACTCATCACTATGCGTCACGTGAAAACCCTTTTCTTGCTAAGCCACATTCGTGACACCTTTGAACATTTTTATTATTTTTTTAAATGTTAATAACTCAAATAATAAAAGAAAATAGTAGAATAGAGAAAATAACTATTAAAAGTATTGACTGGTAGTATTGTTAGTCAAATGTGGATAGCTATTACCTGGGTGGAGGGAGTGGGCATGACAGCAGTTTTCTACTCAGTAAGTAGAAGTTGTCTGATAGACATTCTGAGTGGTTGGTCTCTCATTACCTATCAATGGTAGCAAGGATAGTGAATTATCTATAAAAGAGTTAACTGATGGAAATCTTGTAGAAGGGTTGAAGGGATTAGAAGAGGGAGCTGGAGGAGCTGAATTTTCACTATGATATGATTAACTGGCAAGCAATAATGAAACCTATATTACTGATTCACATGGAGATACCTTGGCAATACAAACTTTAAATTGACCGCTTTGTGTGATGTCTAATTATTCAAGTTTTTGCAGTAGTGATATTTGTCCGCCAACTCCGTGGAAATAAATTTCTAGCCACACTATAAACTAGAGTAGGTTCTCCAATTTCTTGACGCTCTGATGGGACAAGATAACTTATATCTACAGAATGCACAATTACGTGACCAATTCACACCAGCGATCAATCGCTCATGCGAGTGATCCTTTATGACGATGTATGGTATCTATCCATAACTTTCCAATTACAGTATGATAGTTCGACTATTATCGAGTTGACGTCAAAGGAGTGACTGTTTCTCAGGATGATCCTTCCAGTTCTGGTCTAGTACCCGGATCGCGCACATTACTCCCACAAACCATTGCTTCGGTTAGGTCAAGTGCCGAACAGTTGTACCTGTCCAGCGTTCATTGCAGCCAGGTATCTATTATAGTAAAGATGAATACTAGGGTCTTCTGATATCTTGCTGTCACTATGAAATCTCAAAGAAGAGGAAGCAAGTTATAATTACCAATTCGCTCTCGATTGGATCCGGAAAGGGGGGGAAGGAAACCGTGGCGATCATTTACCCTCCTCCACCACTAGAAAATCCTTCTCGGCTTCCTCACTTTTCTTGCATTGCTTAGGATCTGATTGGATTTAATTGTGCGGCTCTAAGCTTCCTTCCCTCGCCGTCAATTCCCATTGTGGTTTTTTAGAAATTCCGGCCTTGGACTCACTATGATACTACCGGTAGCATAAATTACTCAAATGAGACCCCCCCGCAACCAAAACTCAGCAGTAGCATGTGAGAATATGAAAAGAAAGAGATTTAGCATGGGGACTAACTAGTAGGGTGGGGTTCTAAGGATGAACAAGAGTCTGGCATAGCTGGTAATAACTCCCCGCCAGCTTGAATAAGAAACATTTCTCTTCCTTATCTTCTTGTTTATTATAGCCAAAGTTGTTTGTACGTAACATGATTTTTACTACCCCTACCCATTCACTGTCACCCGTTCAGTGAACTATGGAGGTTATTTTCACTACAATGAACAAAACTTGGCGGGATCCAGATCTCCTTGCTCCCACCATTTGCTATCCAGGGATTTGCCATTGCAACACCCACTTATAGCAAGGTGTAACAACTATACCGGTAGGGGTCTACCCAACGCACCCGGCACCTACAAATTACTTCAGGTTCTGATACCGGAACTCGCGCATGGTGCTGAACGGTACCGGTATGCTCTGGTATACAGAATTCCGAAATTTTCCCGGTCAGTTTATCGATGATATCACAGGTTCACCTGGGCGCAGAATGAAGGGAGGTACGGTATGTGAAGAGCCTCCCCCGCGGCGGAGATATCATACCTGGGATTGCTGCTGAAGTATGGGGTTGATGTCAATAATAGGACTTGGCGTAGGGGAGAGGGGAGGAGATGGAGTTGGAGAGTTCTTGCCGGCGGTAGCGTCGGGGATGGCGGAGTGTGTGGGTCGGACGCCGTTGCTTTGGAGTGCGAGAAAAGGGGGGGCTGTTGGGGAGAGATTGGTTCTATAGTGAAGGCTGCAGAGGTGCGGGTGTGTTCTTGAGATTATCCTTAGGGGTCGCTATAGAGCATTCTGGTAGAGTTAATGAGTTGTACAGCGGTTTCGTGATGTACTCTAGCATGTATGAAGTTGGCGGTAAGCAGGTTATATCATCCAGTTTTCCATCTTTAATTATAGTGTAGTATGGCCACCGGACCAGAGGGGCGATAAAAGTGCGACTCAATTCATAGTTAAGGAAATAGCCAATGCAAGAGCCACAAACAGAAAAAGAATACGGAAGACTTCCGAACATCACGAAGTCCAAATACAGCCAGAGTGGCTATTAACCGAAACCTTACTCTTCCAGGGTAAGAGTCATGCTTCTTTATCCGTCACCCAATCAATCTAGTACGAGGAAGCACTGTCCTAACGAAAACCTTGGCATCCAGTTTTTGGTTTTTGGTGAGTGATCATTTGTGATTGCGATCTATGTTACTCTCGACAAGGTCCATAAGATAGGATGGGAAAGGCTACGTATGATATGATATGTCCACGAGTAGCTAATAGCCGAAACCCTCCCCATAGGATACGCCCTTCTCTGAGTTCCTCCAAGGCTTCATCCTCTTGCACCACTCTTGTGCTTTCACCAAAGTTCACAACCCCTACCACTTATTATTATTATTATTATTATTATTATTATTATTATTATTATTTCCTCCCAGCTGCCCTCCTTCACCAACCAACCCCTCCACGCAGTCACTGACACCACCGGACCACCTCTCACTCCGCATCTTCACCAAAAGTCCTCGTGAACCTCAAAAGGATCCATACCATCACCCCCGCACCCACTAGCCACAGCCTACAAATTTCCTTCCTTCCAGCGCAGTAGGCTCCCGCCGCCGCACCAGGCTTGTGCCACCGGGAAGCTGAGAAGTCCGTACCTGATTCTGAAGCTGGCGCCCCGCTAATACGATGAGCTGGACAACCACTTCGGCCTGCCCAAGTGCACGCCGGCTGGGTACGAAATCCGCTGGGAGAACGTCACTTGCCTGAATATCATCACCCCGCACAGCGCAGGCATCAACGACGCCGACATTGATACTTGCGAACAATACTAGAAACTCTCCTTGTATCCTGCCGTTGTGCAGCAGCAGACAGAGCACGTCCATACCCTCCTCGTCCGTGGCGTGGCGACCATGTTCTAAATACATTGGCTGGATGGGAACGACGCTCATGCATGCTACCCCTGCGTACACCAACCACAAGATTGTCAGAGTGTTTATGGCCAAGGGGAGTATCATGGTCACAGAAATTTTGAGGGCCCACTACATTATGGTTTACTTCCAGATCACTAAGCTAGCATGTTCGAAGTTCTCAGGACTTGCACACTACAAGGAGTATTTTGTGAATACGCACAACCCTAGAAATCCATAGCCTTGGGGGCTGGGCGCGCTCTGAGACTGGGGGGTGTGGCTAAACTTGAGAGTTTGTTTTTGTCATTATTCACTTCTAGTGTACCCATCATTTTGGTTTGTAGGAGAGCTTTAAGTATCTAACTGGCTTAGTATTGTACTATATAATACTGCTCACACAGAGGATAGTCTGTGCCGTACTAGAAAAAGAACAAGTTCCTCTGTTGGCAAAGCTGGTCTCCTTCAATCCAGAGGCCTCGGTTATTCGCAGGATATGAATTTCTAGGCCGAATTACAACGCCCTGAATACTTTGAAAGGTAGTATATCCAAGTAGAAGACTGGCCACTCCTAATTCCCCCATATCACAAGCGGTATTTATAATTGTGAGGATTGAATTCATACCCTGACATGTGGATATGACAAAGCGAGTGACAACTCATGAGTAACAACCTTTTCAAGAACTGCATTAAATTATAGCGCCCCAGAGGATGCTCGTTTCCGAAAATGTATCCAAAATGTCATTGTCTTGCTTGATAGGATATGATACATAGTGTCTACATGTGGGCGCCCAAACTCCCATGCTCTAGCAATGTAGCAACCCAGAACCCCTCTCCTTTGCCCAACCTAATCTAATAGATTTTGTCCAATGTTGAACAGGACCCACGCTATAGTCCACAGCACACAGCAGCAAAATATTACATTTCCACAACACTGCAGTAAACCGATATCTATCGTATCAGATTCCAATCTCCATCCCCCCTCCCAACACCCCTTCACTCTAAGATATGATATGCGTCTCCAACCCCTAATCTAAATATGCGATCGCGGAAACTACCACATTCCATAGCCCACCAGGCCTCGGTTAGTAATAACAGTATTCACCCCTCTAACAGCCTTACCCCACCAAAGGCAGTGGCAAGAAATACACCCCTCCACCAAACACCCCACTCGAAGATTCGTAGCTTCAAGCTGATGCGCCAGTACTCCACAGTTGCAATTACGATGTTCCAGCCGCCCAGTTCCACAGCTTCCTCGTATACTACTCTTGCACAATATCTCGCTAGGATTAAGAATTGACGTTCCGGACCGGTGCCTGCTTGTAGGTTCTCGTCAAGACTGCGGGTTAGGTCGTTGGTCTTCAGGATGAGGAGGATAACGCTGGGGACATTGGCGAGAAGCTGGACAAGCTGTGCTAGGAGTCCCTCGCCAAGAGCTTCAGTGATAATTTCTTTTTCATTCTCGTCTCGTGGACTTGCTATGCCTTTTTGTAGCGCCGTATAGTCTCGCCCAGTGATCGCAGAAGCGAATAACGGGAATTGCTCGTCCGTTATCCCAGCGACTTCGCTGGCGTACTGTCTCATTCGGGCTTCATCACCATCGATTACGGCGAGCCAAAGCTTCGCGTAGGAGCGACGCATTTGCATTGGAATGTCCCGGTAAAGGCCGTGGTCATACAGGATGATTTCAAAGTTGGTTTTTCTCCGGCGACCAAAGATTCTCCTAATCCAGCTTCTGCTGTTGATATTTGGGTCCGCTAGGCGGATAGCGAGGTTACCGCCGTGTGGATCGCAATGAAGCGGTGCGTCCTTCCCAAAAACCATCTCATTGAATATCCGGGCGAGGGCAACAGAAACCTCCTCGCGAGAAACACCATTTGAGTCGAGGAAGGCAAGGTCATCTAAACGGCGTCCGGGGAGATATTCCATTACCAAGATCCGTGGCTTGGCCCATATAACTGGTCAATATTAGCTCACGCACCCGAAAAGTGGCATGCTTTTAGAACTACCGTTTGGGATAACAAGGGGCGTGTTTTTGACACCCTCAAAATATTCTCTGATCCGGAATATGTTCTTTGCTTCCATCTCAAAATTGAGTTCCTGTGGGAGACTAAACCCTATTAATCGTTTCCCCACAAAAGTAAAAATATTTTCAAATCGGGACATACGATGCTTCCATCTCATCACTTAACCAGGTCATAGGATATTCCGGGAAGAAGTATTTAATATTTGTAAAAGTAAACCTCGTTAATGCCATATCCAAGGGAATCCATTCTGCCAATGCCGGGTGTTGTAGTTTCACTGCGACCCTAAAAAATTTAATTAGCCCCCCTCCCCAAGACGCACCAAAAATAAACATACTCTTGATCGCTATCTTTCAACTTGGCCCGATGTACTTGGGCCAGCGAAGCTAATAACCACTCAGCTTCTGTCTACGTACAACCGATAACCGGGATGAAAAGGACTCAACCGCACCAGCTCCAATAGGATTTGGATCAAATTCAGAGAACAAATCTGTGATGGACTGTCCAGTATCGTCCAATATCATCTATGAATTCCGGTCAGACATGGGTAGGGTAGGTAACGCTCGGAATCGCACCTTTTCGATACTCTCGAAACTTGAGACTGGGCACCGGTCTTGTAGGGGGATGAAGGTATCCTGAACAACGGTAAATCAGCCATAAGCCAGATATATAATAAGATTCCGAGGTCCAGTACCGTCCACTCAGCGGGTAATAAGTAGCCCATGGCTGCAAGATGTTGTCCGAGCTTAATGAATATTGAACCGTTCTTCTCGAGAACCTTATAAGTCCTAGAGCACTCAATATCAGCTTAGACACTCCACCACCAAAACAATTCCTAACCAACCTCTCAGCGCATCTTTTATGACATTTCGCCAACAGCCCGTCACCGTCGCTCGGATCGAGCTCCAAGGATTTTAGAGTAACGCGGTAACTATAGAGCTAATCAGAAACTAAGGCCCAAAACCTAACATCTATCCCATACTCTACTCACTCATTAATACACAACGCCAGTGTGCTTGCGACCCTAGTAGCTCTTTCTACAGCCGCAACACTATGTCCCACATCCGGTGTCCCAAAGGTTACAGCACCCAGCGCCGTCCCAGCTGCCGCGCCCATCAGCATCTTCCCTCCCCTTCCTGACCTTCGAGAATACACCTTCGGGATTGATAGACACCGACGGCATGTCCATAAAACATTATTCCGGGGGATTCCCGGGAAGCTCAAGGCACGCATGTCCGTTTAGCAATTGAATGAATGAAGGAGGTTGCAGAAGCTATCATACAGCTTAGGAAACAGTGCCAAATACAGAGGGACCGAGCGAAGGAGGAGGTATGACAGCAGAAAGCTTGTGGGAGATAATCCCGATCTGAAAGGGATAGAAAGAGAATAGGTTGAAGAGGCCAGAACCTTAGGGTTAGGGGAAATTTACGACTTTTTTTTTTCGTTTGGGTTCTTCGGTTTCCCGGGGTGGCGCTATCCTGTCAGGTTTGACGTGAACCAGCGATAAAAAGAGCCTCATTGCGCGACCCTTATTCGCGGGCGGTCCCCAATTCAATCACACCACATCAATCGGTCCCACTAGAATAATAATTTGAAAATTGACATGAAGCCCATAAACCACCAAGCAAATGCTAAAGCCAGCACCAGTGTATACATACAAAAACAGAAATTACCCCTCTCCCATGTTCCCCAGTACCAACCAGCCGTCCTCCCCCGCCATCCAACCCCCCATTTTCAGAGATGGGTGGAAACAGAAAGGGAGTGAACCCAAGAAACTGTATGACCCTACAAACGAGAGGAAGATATCTCCCTTTTCTCACGGTAAAGAAACACATTTGGATATTAATTTATTTACTATTTTCCGCCAGCTGTAGTAGTGGTGCCCGTGGCAGTAGGGTTTGTAGCAGCCGCAGCTGGAGTAGGGGTAGCGGTTCCGAGGTTAGCGCTCGCCAACCTGTTTGATAAATCGATCTGGGTCCTGATAGTATTTGCCAAGTATGCCACAAGGAGGACATCTTGAATGTGGGTATTGAACATTCTCTCGACGTCTGCGGGTGAGACTTTAGGTGCCAAACTAAGCGTGTTCATCAAGAACTTCCCAATAGCAACAGAGGCCTGGGTATTTCCGGCCTAGTGCGGATTTCAGCACCCTCTCACTTCAGCCCTAAGGGCGGGAAACATACGACGACTCTAGCCACATATTCACTAACTCGATCCAGCATTTCTAGAACCTCTTCGAGTGCCTTCTCGAGTGCATGAATATCCGTAGTCACCTCGGCACTTCGATTTTCGCTGTTCTTTGCACTTGATATCAACTCCAATCCGCTCCTTTCAGCATCAGCATACTTAATTTCGTACGGAACCGGAACAAATAAACAGCTGTCGGCAAGACGATCCGGGTGAACACCGACAGCGGACGATATATAAGTCCTAATAGAAATATCCTGTCCGGGGGCGGTAGACATAGTAAGATGAACGGCAGGGTGGGGGAAGGTGCCATCGCCATTGGAGGCATAAAAGTTCTGGATAAGAGCGCTGAAGGTGTTGAGCTCTGGTGAGGTAGCATACCTAAGTATATAATTAGCTATATTCAAGGGCACCTGACATCCAGGAGCATCCGTCCCGAGCAAACATACCATCCAATAAGAACCTCCTTGGGATTCGCCTTCAGGTGGAGCCCTAACATAGTCTTGTGGTAGTCCATATCTACCTCGACCTTCACGACAATATCAACTAGTGTAATTTCCACAGATTATCAGCCTATGGAGACCCACCTGTTCTTGGCTCTCGTTGTGACCAACAGCAAAACAATTTCTGATCTCAACCTCAGCTCCATCTTCGTTCCTCACACCCAAAAGCGTTCCAATAACTCTCTCCTGGTCAGTATTCCTCCTTAACGAATGATCTAAGATGGAGAAGAGAGCCTGGGCACTAATAACAACACTTAACGGCGAGGTGGTGGCCTGAGCTGGCGGAACGCTAACGACAGGAAGCGGTCGAGCAAGATGGATGTAAGAATCTTTGTCGGCCATGCTGGGCAACTGGCTAGCGGGTAGTGGTTGTGGGGAGTTGGCAGTGAGGTAGGTTGGCTGGCTTTGACGAAATTGACCGATGGCGGGACAATCCCCAGCCAGAGCTTCAACTTTTTTCCATTCCTGTTGTGGGGCAGTTAAATTGGCTTGGCAGGGTAAGCCCTACTCAGCAGTTACCCGCTCTTACATCACATGCAAGAACCTAACTTTGATATTGGAGCCTGGCAGAAATTATTCCTTGTACATACGATTCCTACGAAATCACCGACAGAAATCCTGTAACAAATTACAAATTCAACAAAGTTTCTAAATGCCACCTGGACCCAGAGGGCGTGACAGAGGTGGAGGGGGGTTCAGAGGAAGAGGAGGAAACCGAAGAGTCAAAGGCGGTAGAGGCGGTAGAGGCGGTAGAGGTGGTCGAGGCGGAAGAGATCAAGGAAGAACCTCAATGAGAACTGAGAATCGACCAAAGGAGTACGTTTTTCCTATCAAACGGCTCCAATATATAATAGCATGGCCCCTCTTGATTATTGGGAACCGTTTTGACAATTGTGCAATAGAATTACTCAAACCGAGGAGCCCGATTCTAATTCCGAAACCTCCGAGGATCTCGAACTGCGCAATGGAGAAGATTCTGAAGACTTGGGTAGTAGCGACCCTGAATCGGAATCGGAAGATGATGCTGCAGCAGCAAAACCTTATAACCTCCTACTCCAATCTCTAGTCGCGAGCAATGAGTTTAACCGACACAATCCTAAACGCCAAAAACTTGATTTCACACAAGACCAGGAGGATGGGGTCATCTTGTTAGACGGTAAGGATATGGCAGATGAGCCTAAGCAGGAGGGAGAGCCCGAAGAAGAGATCGTGGATGTGGGCTCAGACAACGAGGATCAATCAGACCCATTTGAATCACACTTTACAAGTCCCTCCCCCGCTCTACTGGCTTCCATCTCCTCTGCTTCAAAGGGTGAATGGAAGGATACTAAGTTACCTAATTCCGGACTACCTGGAAATGTCTACTTATCCACTCCCAGAGGCCCGAAACAAACTACTGGTGGAAGAAGGATCGAAAGCATAAAAGACCTAAACCTGAAGAAGAGGCTGGTCGCTGAGGAGCTGACGCCGCTACAAAAGTCATTAGGGCAGCTTGTCTTCGATTATGTGGATGTTTTATATGGTGAACGAACACTAGGCAATGCTGAAGAATTACGGAGGATGTATTCTTTACATGCGTTGAATCATGTCTTAAAGTATGTTCCCATCTGTGTATTACATTAGCTTCACACTAATCGAAGCTTAGGACCCGAGACCGAGTCCTAAAGAACAATGCCCACCTAGCAAAAGCTACAGATAAGGAAATAGAGCTCAGAGATCAAGGCTTCACAAGGCCCAAAGTCCTTTTCATACTGCCAACACGAAACGCTTGCGTGGAAGTAATAAATGCACTAGTTGACATTCTACAGCCAGAGCAACAAGTAAGCTCATCCTCTCCCGATTAGATAGCACATCACCAACTATTCTATCTAGGAAAACAAAAAACGCTTTCAAAATACATACTACTCACCCCTAGATACTGAGCGGATTAGCCCCAATAAGCCTGAAGACTTCCGCGCCCTCTTTAGCGGAAACCATGATGACCTCTTCAGGTTAGGCTTAAAATTAACTCGGAAAACTCTAAAGTATTTTAGTCAATTCTACAACTCCGATATAATTCTCGCATCGCCGCTTGGGCTGCGTATGGCCATCGGTGATGAATCTGACAAAAGGCGCGACTACGATTTCCTCTCTAGCATAGAATTAGTGGTGGTGGATCAGGCCGACGCACTGCTAATGCAAAATTGGGATCACCTAGAGCATATTTTTAAACACCTTAATTTGATACCCAAAGACCCGCACGGCTGTGACTTTGGGCGTGTGCGGCAATGGTATTTAGATACTAATGCAAAATACTTCAGGCAGACGTTGGTATTCGGCGGGTTTGTGACACCAGAGATAATGAAGTTGTTTAATCATAATATGTTAAATGTTGCCGGGAAGGTGAAAACTCAAGCGGAGTATATAGGGTCCATGATTGATTTGGGGGTTCAAGTTCGACAGGCAATGCCTCCCGCTCCCGATCCAATAGTTTCTCTTACTAACTATTATAATACAGATATTCACAAGAATAGACCCCCCAACCCCAGCTGCAGACCCAGATACTCGTTTCGACTACTTCACAAAGGCAATCCTACCCTCCCTCCTCCGAAACACCTCCACAAGCACATTGATCTTCATACCGAGTTATTTTGACTTCGTTCGAATGCGGAACTACCTCTCCAACGCCCCCATACCCATCGGCGCTATATCGGAAGAAACCCCTGTCTCCTCCGTCGCGCGCGCGCGGTCACATTTCTTCACGGGCCGTCACTCGGTTCTACTCTATAGCGAGAGAGCGCACCATTTCCGGCGCTACGACATCCGCGGGGTCACGAGCGTGGTATTCTACGGACTGCCGGATAACCCCCTTTTCTACCGCGAGGTTGCGGGTGGCTTTATAGGGCGGAGCGTTGGTGAAGGGAGAGCCAAGGAGCAGCCGAAGGTGCGTGTGATATTCTCCAGGTGGGATGCTATGAAACTGGAGAGAATTGTTGGTAGCAAGAGGGTTAGGGTTATGTGTATGGACAAGGGTGACACGTTTGAGTTTGTCTGATGGACTTGGACTACAGTAGTTGTATAATAATAGTACGATTTAAAAGCACTGTATATAACATTGTAACTTGTTGATAGAGTTCAGTTGGGTCGGGGGTGTCGGGATATACTGTGGAGAAGAAACCCTCGCAATCTTGTGTATTGTATAATCTGTGCAAGAAAAAAATACATCCGCGAGCCTTAGGCCCACTTTCCCATCTCGCAATCCTCAACCATAATTATTTACTACCATACTGTAATTCCAGCCGTACCTTCCCCCGGTGAATCAAACCGCCAAAAAAAAAAAATGGTTCCCCCATCACTCTCAAGAAACGAAAGTGACAACCTAGAACCACCATCTCACCCCGATTAGCCCCCACTAATTCATCAACCCACTACTACCCTCCTCCGCAAAACGGGAATTAAGCTACTCACAGCCATGATAATACAGCAAATACTAACATACGGCGACAATCGCTCCCCGATACGCGCAAACTTCCAGAACATGCCGAAGAAGCTAGTAGACAAGGTGAGACAAGTCGGAGGAGAGGGAAGGGAAAACAGACATGTTCTTATCCTTCCTCGAATCAACCATTCCCGGGACTGTCTGGCGGACGTATGTGCATGTACAGATTAATAGGAGAATGACCAGGAGCAGGGCATCAAAGTGGAAAAGGGCGGACTGCATTTTCATTTAGCTCCCTCTTTGCTTTAAGTTTGGCGAGGCGGTGATGTGTAGTGATGGGAGGAGCGGAAGGGAAGGGGGGATTGATACCATCGTAGCTATGACAATACTAATGTGGGAACGGGATAGTAAGTACTGGTAGCGTGAAGAGCGGGGGGTTTACGTCGAGGTAGAGGCAGGTAATAGGTAGGTATCATATGATAACTTAAGCTTGAGAAACGTAAGAGGTCGAACGAGGGCAAAGGTGAGAGTAGGGAAGATCCTACCCCCCGAGCTATCACACAAAGGGTTGAAAGCTTACCGTATTTGTGTGGTTAGATCAGAAAGAAGATGTTGCACCTAGCTTTCTTTCCTCTCCTTCCCTCTTATGATAACAACTAACCACAATTACACCGCCACAAGGGATCCTGACAGCGACAGTTCCTCCTCCAGCGCCACAATGTCTAACCACACCACGAAATTCCCAGCCATGGCTAGAATACCAACCACCCCCTTATCCTCCCATCATCACACACCCAAACGTTCAACACCAGCACACAACGCAACGAAAAAGATGGCCACCGACGCAGGAATTCGTCGCCCGCGTACCCGGCGTCAACATCTCTTCGTTAAAGAGCGTCAGCTTACTCCCACCCTTCTTTACTCCCAGCTTAAGCTAATCTGGCCGTGGGACAGTCAAGTCCTTAATGTACGCCTTCGGTGACGACCCAGACCCACTTCCGGAATCGGTTCAGGTCCTCGATGAGATTGTCACCGATTACATTATCGATATGTGCCATGACGCGGCAAGGATGGCTTCCAGGGGTGGGAGGAATAAGATCAAGGTGGACGACTTCAAGTTTGCGCTCAGGAAGGATCAGAGGAAGTTGGGAAGGGTGGAGGAGCTGTTGATTATGTCTAAGGTTATCGCCGATGCCAGGAAGCAGTTTGATGATAAGCAGGAGGTTAATGATATTGCGGGTACTGGGAAGTAGTGAGGAGAGGGCGGAGGACGAGAATGGTACAAAAATTATGGGTGTATTATTATGATGAGGTGTTTTGCGGGTTATTTCATCGTGATTTCCTTACATGAAAGGGGTTTTCTTTTGTGGGATGACCGGTTTGTTTTTTTTGACCCTATGTACAACATACCATACATGCTATTATGATACAGATACAATACTCTCTCAAATCTAATTCTTTTTATTTCATTCCATCACCAGTTTTTTGCTTTTGCACCTCTAACCATGTATTCCATGCAGTTCCCCCCACTATCTCCCTGGCTATACCCGCAATGTGTTCATCCAGCTCTTCACCGTCTAACTCTCGCTTCGCCACAATAGCCTCCAAGATCATGAATACCCTTGCCCGACTATTACACACCCTTGCCACTGTTTTTAATATCCACCCCGATAGATTTGGCCCCAACTTATGCCCCTTCTCTTTATCGAATATCAGTCGTAGAAGTTCTTCCAATCTTGGAACACTCCAGTTGGAATAGCTTGTCCCACCGTGCCAAAAGAACCCCTTGAGCAGAGCCACCGAAATTGTCTCGTCATAACCGACTTTGCACTCCTCCATCTCTTTCACTAATTCCATTGCCCGGTCGTAGTTTCCCACTTGACATTGAAGGTGTATAAGCATGTTGAAGGTGATGATATCCGGCGCAAGGGAGACGTTGAACGTCTTCATGTAGTCCTCCACAACCCTCCTATTCATCGCCACCTGCTTTAGATTTCTTGCCCACCTTCTCTGGCCTAGGATATCATCTTGACCCGGCGGTTTCTCGGTCGTCCCAGAATCAAACAATGTTTGTCTCATTCTCTGGTATATGTACTCGGCGGACCCGTGCTCCTTCACTCTGATCATGGCTGTCATTACCGCATTTAGGACAACTGTGTCTACTACTTCCCCTGAGTCCACCAACTCTCGATATGTCTCTCTGACCTTTTCCCCGTCGCCGCAAATCCCATGGTAGGTTATCAATGTGGTGTAGGTAAACCTGTCGGGCTTTAGTTCGCGATTTTGCATCTCTTTAAGAATCATATCTGTAAGCAGCGGTGTTGGGGATCTCGACGCCACATCGAGAAGGACATTGAACGTGGTGGTATTGGCTCGGATTCCTCCTTGGTACTTCTCAGATTCGTCCCACAAAGCTATTGCTGACTGGGTTTCTGTGGTTGTGACATCATTAAAAGAACGGGAGATGAAAGAGATGGCTGCATTCCACTCATTTCGAGATATGGGCAGATCGCAGGCCTTCATCTGGTCCAGGATAGCAAGATATCGGGTTGTAGCTTCCATATTTCGTTCAGGGACTGACATAAACCTTGCTACCAACATGTCCAACTCCTCCTGATTTAAGAGGATAGGTCGAGGGGGAGGGAGTTTGTTATAGAGTTCGTAGAGTACGGTATGTGGGGTCTCGGGGTCGATGAGGTATTCGAGAAACTCCTCCAAGCACTTCTGCTCCCGCGGATCGTCAAGATATCGTGCAGGTAGTATTCGGCCTTGAGCTGCTCTGGCTCTTCGTAGATATGGCGGCACGGGTGGAGGAAATTCCAGGCGGCGACGCCAGTAAGGGTCGGCAATTGAGCGTAATTCATCTCTAGTCTCTTTCCATGATATTGGTCTATCATTAGGCCCACACTTGTAAGCGTCAGAACTTCCACCGGAGAGGATCAATGATCTCCTTGGTGGAAAATAAAAGCCAGTACGACCAACTAACGGGTACGTGTTGGAATGGTTCTTGCATAGACTTGCCCTTACCAGGGCATTGGCAAAAAAGGTATCCATAGAGTGATACTTGGTCCGAGATGCAGGAACTCGTTGAGGGAAAGGAAAGACTGAAGTTTTTTTGGTAGGTGGTGGGGTGGGGCGCAAACAGATATTGTGGAATTTCGACAGAGAACGACTGAAACGACCGATGTGGATGGAAAAGCAGATATTGTGAATGGAGATATAGGGCTTTCGAATACCCCCACCTAAAACAGCAATTGTACCGTTTGTCGAGAGACCCACTAGGTACAAGGGGAACATGGAGGCACAAGAAAGAGATGCATTGTGTATGTTTCTTAGACAAATTATGGCAGATTAATCAAACAATTGCTCGCATTGAGAAATCTGTCCCCAGAATTTTTTTTGGTGAGGGTGACCCAGAAGGAGAGAGTAGAGGTTATCTTGAAGAGAGGGTACGATAGTGGGGCTCGATTGCTTTTTTCCATTGGAAATACTAATAATAATCAATTTAGAGTTGGCAGAGCCTCAAAACAAACTACTAGACCCCAATCCCAAATATACATAAGGGCTACCAACACCAGGAACGATTTGGCACTCGCTAATCTGCGAGTCCTGGATCCTGGAAAAACACTTTTGAGAATTTCAATTACACCTTGATTCCAATTCGTTAGGTCTATCGCCTTCTCGAAAATCAAGTCGCGTCGCGGTGGGGCTCTGTTATCGAGAAAGCCTGAGGAATCCCTGATACAGTATCCAGAGAAAGCGCAGTCTCACTCGGGAGTGCCGTTTCAACCCCGCGCCTGCTCCTCTTCATCCCCTCACACTACCACCATGATTAATTTACGGCGCTTCCGGTCTTTACGAGTCCACCAGAATGCCTCACAAATGCTCGAAGCCGGTCGCCTCCAGGAAGAACCTGCCTGGTACCGTGTCGTTGGATCGATTCCCCCGACTACATCTCTCGTTCGAACAATTCCACCACGGCTGAAGGAACGGAAAAACCCATGGACAAAGAATCACAAACCAAGCCGAATGTATATGCCTCAAAAAATTGAATATCCTGAAGACAAGCTACGTACTCAGTTCTACAGAGATCATCCATGGGAATTGGCAAGGCCAAGGATTTTGGTGGAAAATGATGGGAAAGATTATCTAAAATGCGATTGGAGCAAGATGCTGCAGAAGGGAAAGCCGCTAGACGGTGAAAGGTCTGCATGGAGCATATTTCCTCTTTGTTTTTGTTTTCTCCTTCCCTCCTCTGCATTCCCCTCCCGAGTTTGCTAACTTGTTAACAGTGTGGTGCAGCGGCAGTTATGGTTAATGGAAAATGATCCGGACGAGATTACCGCGGAAAGAGCATACGACATGGCCCGAAAGGAGTTTTACGATCTCCGTTTGCAGGAGGATATTGAACGTCGTACCGCTATTGAGGAGGCTAGAGCGTGCGGAGCCACATTCGGAAAATCCTATCTGGAGCTCGGAATCGAGATGGAAGAGAAATATCTGGAGCAATGGAGGAAGGATACAATTGCCTTTATTCTCAGGAGACGACAGAGGCAGTCTACTTTCAAGGTTATCGAGTTCGCTTCGGCCGCTGCCGAAGAGGGTTTTATACCAGCAAGTGAGGCAGAGGAGGGAGAAGGAGGGGAAGCCGTCGAGGCAGAAAAGGTAGCAGTTGCTACCCCATAACCCTTGTTTACTGAATGCTGCCCTGGAAAGCACAAATCCGATCTATTATTGCTCTTGTAAATACTATATCCGAGTTTGTGAATATATTTCAAATCACTCTTTGTGCCACTCTCCCCTGGGGGTTGCGAGGAGCAAAGCGAAAAATGTTTCGACGCAGTCATTGTTAGCTTAGGCTATCATACTAGCTTAGGGGTGGGAGCGAGGCTTAGAATGCTGCTCATATCGGTGTCCGCTGAGAGTGCGATCATACTGGTAATAGTCTTAATGGAAATAGAAATGGCTGCGGTGCGGGATACAAGCAGTATTATGCTGCTCTCTTACACCGGCAGCCAGTACCGTATTCTACTCAAGTATAATAGTGTGCAGACAGTGTGCGAGTACCGGTACAGTACAGTACAAATACGTAGTTAATATTTTGAACGGACAGAAAGAGGTCATCACGATCGTTATACGAGTAAATGGACACTGGCGTCTTATTCCTCACCGTTATTGGATGAGACGCTGCATGACCACGATGTTAGTTAGAGGATGAGGCGCTACAAATGGTGTTGAGAGAAATGAATGATGATATTGATACCGGTACACTATTGGCACGGTATTGGATTGCGTGTACGGCCCCTGACGCTCGGTGCAACAACTTTTCTACACCAGCAGTTTTACATATAAGACAGCAGGTGGGCCAATCGACGGACAGTCACTGGATAGACAGAAGTGCAGAGAGCCAACCGGGATCATATAATAGCACAGAGTGAGGAGAAAGGGAAGTGGGAAAGGCGACGGCAAAATATCATTGCTGGGCGTTGATCCATGTTGGTGCTTCTTTCCTTCCACTAAAGGCTGCAAGTGCCGCAGTTCTCCGGCTGTCCCATACACTGCCTAGCGGTGACACCGAACCCCAGGAACGAAGAAAGAAAAGGGCCCTGCTGCAGAGTACCGGCAGTCAGAAAGCCCGTCGCTCCATTGCTCTTCACCCGCTACGACTCTCACCACCTCCTTCCTCTTCTTCAACTTCAACTTTTGCCCCCAAACAAAAAAAGATACGAATGAGGAAGAGGATAACAAGGAAGGAGGGGGAAAAAAAAAGTTCCATCAAAGAGCCTAGTGTGTTCAGCCATTCATAAGCTCCCATAGCTGGGCAGGCTCCGGGTGCTGTTACAAGTTAAGTTGAGACAAGAGGGTGCCAAAGGATTACCAGAATACAAAATAAAAGAGAAAGAAGAAGAAAAAATTCTGAGGAAAAAACAAAAAGGTGTTGGGAGTTTTTTGTGGTTGTCGGATCATTTGTGGCATTCTATTGTTCCTCTTGTATCCCATCGCCTCTATCCGACTTCTCATTCAAACAAGCATCCCCCTTGACCTGGGCGTCCGTTTATCCTCGATACAGTACCGTAGCCCACCGGAACAATTCTCCCGCGATGAACGGTTTCGAATTCTCTTCCTACAAGACATCGACTATGCGTAGCGACATTTCCACCATTTATCGTCCCTCCCCTACCTCGTCGCTGGCAGGCAATGTCTCCTCCGGCAACACCCCTGGATATCGCCAATCACCACCGGTCCCAATAGACAAAACAACTTGTATTGCTCTTGTCACAAACGCTCTTAAAGAAGCACGAGAAAAGAACCGGGAAGCTGAGCTGAGGGGGAGGGGCAACAACTCACCCGACTTAAGTGCACAGCAACAATTCTACCAGCGATCAGGAGTGACAATTGATTTGAGCCATCAAAAAATCTCAAACATTCCACTGGATGTGATTGAGCTTATTAAGGATGAGATTGAAAGGTCAGAAAACAGAAAGGCTCCGATAACCCCAATCCACAGTTCACACAAGATATATTCCCTACCTTTTTCACCACATCTATGCTATGAAGTCCAGTGGTGGAGAATGTTCCTGCCGGAGAAACATATTGCTCAGATAATGAGGATTCGCTAACGTCCTGCTTTCTGTGTGTGCCCTCCTTGCAGATTGGCCTTAGCTCATAATCAATTGACTTCATTCTCGGAGGAATTCTCAAGTTTACCTCGCCTTCGATATTTAAACCTCCGATCCAATTTTCTCAGAGAGTTCCCGTTGCCAGTACGATTGCTCTCGCTTGGCTTGCGCGCTCAAAACCAACAGCTGATATTCGTGTGTAGCTCACCAAACTGCCTTCACTTGAGATACTAGATGTTAGCCGAAATCGGCTACGATCGCTGCCGCAGGATTTTGGGAAGCTGATGTCTTTAAAGGTAAGAAGAACCTTTTGTTCATATGTTGTCCTCCGAACACAGCTATAAGGTTTCGGAGATAGGTTGAAACGTTTTTCAAGCTGATTGAGTGATCAAGGTCCTGTCAATGTCGAAGAACAAGATCAATGTGCTGCCAACATATATAGGGGACATGAACGAGCTCAAGATACTAAAGCTAGATCACAACCCCATACTATTTCCAGCAAAGGATGTTCTGGAAAATGGGGAAGCGGACCGGGATACATGGTTAGAAACTGTTAAACGGTTTTTGAAGAATCATGCTGAGAGGTCCAACCCAGCGCTGGATACGGAGTCTGGATCCAGGTAGGCCACTCCTTTGTCAGCAAGGGGCAATAACACTATTAAAATTTGACGCCAAGCACAAAATTGTGACTGACAAATGACATGTGATTGGGTGCAACTCCAGTAGCGACGAGGGTGGGGGTGACAATGACTTTTCTTCGCTCAACTCCACGGTGGCAAGAACCCCAAGCTTCGAATCGGAAAGGCCCGAATCCAGTTTGTCAACAATCAGACCGTTGAAGCTAGCAGGTGAAGCAACTATGCCAGGGTTTAATGGTCCCCAAAAAGGTAGCTTACCTCGAAGACCACCACAAAAGCAACCTACTCTTTCGCCATCACCAGCATTACCCACATCTACTTTAACGAGTCCACCTCAATCACTAATAAACTCTGGTGCCGGTTCCTCACAAACGGAAAGGTCGCGAAGTAACAGTGAATCTACTGTTCAAGCCCACCGCGGTAATCGGCGCATGGGCATGCTAGGGCCAAGAAAAACTTCTAACGCTACGGCTGCTGAGGGATTGAGAACCGTCGAAGAACAAAAAACCCTCAAACATCAACGAGGGTATTCTCACGATTCCGTCATAGATTCTGCTCAACGCTCTGCTCAAATGGGGAAACCAATTGATGGAAGCTCACGTAGCCCCACCGATAAAGAGAGGCAACCAGGACCCTACTTTCGCAGACTATCATCCCTACCAGAACATAAACGTGCATCTCTATCTTCCGCTCGAGTCGGTGAAGCTGCTCGGGGAATATTGTACGCCATGTCAACGTTGCAGAGGCCAATTGAGCAGTATGTTCAATCAGCTGGAGACCCTAACGGTGGCCCTCATCACAAAGTGGAACGTGTGCTTTATAACGGGAACCTGCATATTGGCTCTCTTGTTGGTTCATTAGAGGCCTATGAGGAGAAAGACGATGAGGCTGCAGTGGACAATGTTGTGGATGCGTGTTGCGCTTGCCTCGCTGCGTTCAAACAAGTTCTGAATATGGTTCAATCCGACTCGAGAGAAATTGGTGCTGGCATGGTTGGTGCTGATGCAAGATATATGAGGACATTGTTGTTGATGGTGTATGGATCATACGTCGAGATTCAAAGCTCGTATGATATTGTCAAGCCATTGATTGTGGGACAAGCTTCTGATAGTACCTTACGTTCTTATAACCCAGGCAATTTGATAGCCCGTTATCCGCCTAATTCAAATGGCAACCTTCGGCTTAAATCTGCATCAACTGCCTCGTCTACAACCTCTATTGCTACTTCCGTCGTTTCAATCTCACAGTCAGCGGCAATTCCGCCAGTGCTACCGACTCCTCGGGGTGACATATTCGCAGTACCCCCTACCCCAGGATTTCAATCCAATCTTTCACATTCCTCTGATGGAGGTTTTGATCATGACGAACCGTTATATGGCAAATTCCAGGCTGCCACTGCTGCTGCGCTTTCAACTCTTCCTATTATCGATAGGGAAATCAAAACGGCTGTAACCCAGAATCTACAACCCAGCACTACGTTGAAATTACGAGAGGTTTCTTCACTTTGCGCTACAGGTGCGGAGGCAGCTAGGAGGCTCTCGAAAACCAAGTGGGATGCCATTCGTGATGGTGACATTATTGAACGGAGAAAATTTTGGGAAGATACCAATAAGTTTACTAATGTTGGCTCTCTCTTTCTTAAATCGTTAAAACCAAAGTACTGATAAATTTATGTTTGATCTAGCTTGTTATCAGCATCGCCGAACTCATCAAGTCAGTGACCCAAGAATATGCCTTTCCGAGGCCCACTTTAGCCGCAGTGGGCACAGTAGTTCGACCAACGAAAGACCTTTATATCCTCATGAACAGCTCTTCTTTCCGTCACATGGCCGAATCTCAACAGCTTTCCCCCCATAACGGTGGATCTCTTTCTCCAACACCCTATTCCGTATCTTTTCCCTACCAGCCTATGACTGCTACCCCACTTTCTGCTGCCTTGGGGCATGCTGCGCAGGCAACAATGCCACAAGGCTACCCCGTCCACGGTCCAATGGGCATGGGCAGTGCAAACGGTTTCGGCAGCAGAAGCGCCACACTTCTTAGTCAAAACCACCCAACAATGACCAGCACGGTGGGAGAAATGGGGATGCAGTTCGGGAATGGCATTATGCCAGCTGGTTTAATGAGTCCTGGTGCAATCCGGGAAATCAAGCCCCAGCACTCGCTCAAGTAGCTCTTTTGAGCCCACTGCACAGCTGTTTGCCTTACTTTTATATCCCATTCCTAATTGGCCAAGTCTCACCGACCGATATCCTTCATCACTGTATTACTTCGCAACTAAGCAATAGGGCGCTTCCGTTGAATCCCCCTCTTTCCTTTATCTTGTTTATTTATGCCTACATAGTGTTGGAGTTGCTCTTTTTCTCGTCTATATCTCTGGTCGTCGGGCGTCGTGTTTGACCTTAAAAATGCTTGGGTGGGAGGACGATTGATATCTTTAGATTGGGACGTGCAAAGACGATAGGGGTGTTAAAATAATTGTCAATGTTTATTATACTATATTCCTCCGGGAAACGAGGAGGATAAGCAAAACCTATATTAAAACTTGTGGCTTTTTATATAGCGTGCTCGTACAAGAGGACTACGTAGATGCCACTAGAGAAAATAGCTCATCAATAATCACTCGGGGGGGGGGGAGTCGTTAGGGATTAATGTATTGTTTGAGGCTGTGGGAGCCATATAGAAATGGCGCGTCGAATATCATAGAGAGGATAGATCTTCTCGAGATCCCCGAACAAGGAGGTTAGTGTCTTCTCAAGACTCGATAATTTATAAACATCCCATTACACAATTATGCCACTCCAGGGTTTGCTGTGTACTTTCTTCCTTACGCTATACAGCATACCTTTAAACTAAAATTACTCATATGAAGCAATGACTGAATGACACCCAAGCCAGCAGGTATCATACTTCTAGCCACGATCCTGCCTACAGCACCATACTTTTCTTGCATACTTTTCTCCCTCTCGTCTTGCCTGTCCATCCCGTAACTCCCGTCAACATCCCCCTTCCCACTTACTCACTCACCCACCCCTTTCTTTGGGGGTATGGCATATCATAGACCTAACCTACTTCTTAACATGCCTTTCCATGATCTTCTGATTTTGCGTCTTGATCATACTCTGTAGCGCTTTTATCTCTTCCAACTCGTTCTTCAGCGCAACGCCCAGGCGCTTGGGAGGAGTTTTAGGTACTCCCGCTATAGCGGATTTGTACCTGGGTGATGGGTCGGGCGGGGAGTACGAGTATTCTGGGAGATCCTGCTGTGACGCAACCGATGGAACATACATTCTACCGACTAGATTTGTCGTTGAATCTGACTGCATCTTTTTTGTCCCCAGTTTGGTTCTTTTTTTGCAGTGGGCGGGTACAGGTACTGTACAGTACTTTGCGTTGCGATGACAAGATACTACACATCACTATCTGCCATACTGGGTGATAAAGCATGGTGACACCCTCGGCGCTAAGGGTTAGGTTACCCGGATTGCCAAAAAGTGATATTTAAACCTCATGATATTTATTGCATCCTCCCTCCCTCCCTTCCTGTTCCTCACATATTTTTTTACACGATCCTCAACATACCCTTGCGATGAATTCTGTGCTTCGACGTCTTTCGCAAATTTTTGATTTGGGATCTAGATTGATAAGAGGCCATTCCTAATTCTGGGCTTTCACTTTTTGTGAATGGGAGTTTGGATTCGCTTTTGGCGTACAGTACATGTCTGCCCGCTCGGGTTATGCGATGTAGTTTTTTCTCACAGGTAGAGTAGGGGTAGTCGCAGTTTTACTGGGATTTGTGAACAGTGCTTGAATTGGACAAATTGAGCCGAGCAGTTGATGGATGGGCGTTGAAGTTGAAGATTAATCCTGAGTGTGATGCACCCGTAAAACTGCTCTTGGTTGAAATTGTTGCGGGTTACCAATGATATCCCACTTCCCACCCCCCGCGTGAGTATCATACCACACTGCGCCCAAGTGATTTCCCATGACCTCAGTCTCCTCTCTTCTAACAAATTCCTCATCCAATTTCTCACGGAATGCGTATGGCGGGCTGTGACGAAAGGATTCCTCTCCCGAGTACCAGCAATTTAGTAAAGCTTAACCATGCTGCAGAACAAACCGTCCCACCACAACCCTCCTATATCCGTACCAGAAGCGCTGCCTCGGCCTTGAGTATGCTCGGAAACCTTTTTTTCTTTCAGGGTGGGTAAACATTGTGGCCGCTGCTTGTGCCATTGCGGAGTATCCTTCTCGCTCATGAAGCATCGGCCGAGGTCTGAGGGCGGCGGTGGGTTGGACCAAAGTTTGATCTGGTTTCTGGGTATTGGGTTAGGATTCCAAGTGGATGACGGGTCTCGGGTATCATACGGTGGTTGGGACAAGAGTATTCGATAAGGGGGGTTGTGTGTCGAGGGTAGCCATGACTGGGAAACAGATCTAAAGTAAAGGCAGAGGAGCTATCGTGTATATACATTGCTGGATGCCGCCTGGATGCTAGGAACTGTGCATGGGCTTAGGTGGCTTATGGTTTTTCGCCCACGGATTTGTCAGGAAAAGGTTTACATTTATATCTATCGATTATTTGACATACTGGAAAGGCTGACAGGGTTCTACCCCCAGTAATGGAGCACTGGACACGCCTGTTGATGGTGGGACTGTAGAAAACTCGGCTGTTCCAGGTTACTGTAAAATGAATATCATAATACCTGGAGTATTGAGTGCGTCTGGGCGTATGCCTGGATGACAGGCTGAACAACTCGATATATTGGTGTAGAATTGGCGTAGAATCATATAGCGAGGTATGGTGGCCTTCCAACGACATGCACAGTCACTCGAGGCCACAATTTCCTAGACCGGATGAAACCCCGGAAAAAGAATAATCCGTCGTATTTGTGCCTATCCGCCCTACATAAAAGTTCCCCCCCAAAAAATTGCAGACTACCTTGCATGCCCAGGAAAGTTAAAGTCTTAATTATCAAAGTGTAGATCCTACTTGAAGAAGAAACTGCATCGTAGAAAAAAAAAAAGAGAAAGTCCTTAAATCCAGAGTAGTTGCTGGCGGTGCAGACATCTATCTCTTCGTCTAAACTTAGGGGGCGGCGGTACTTAGACAAGGCTCCGAACCAGTTGGAGGAGCCGCTTTCGCTTCGGGGGAAAGAAAGGACTCCCCAGACCACACGAGCAATCACGATTCACAGAAAACGCAAACACCCTTTTTTGACATCTACTTTTCTTTTGCTTGAACACGGGCTTCTTCTGGGCCGGTGGATTGTTCTCCTCTGCTCTATTACATACTCGTTTCAGGGGGGGGGGTTTTCTTCTTGCCTTTCTATTCTCCTTCGGCTCGGACTGCTGGCATCGCCGCTGCATCATCAACATAATCGGCAACCCTACTTAACGCCTCCTAAAAGTACTCGAGTATACCTACACCCATCGCAAACGTGAAAGACAGCGGTAATATCGCGAAATGTCAAAATCGGCGGATTTATCTTGGATCGATGAAGCATTCCCGGTACCCTCTCAGCGCAGTTTAAATAAATCGGTGCGAGATATTATAGGTGACCAATCCCCTATTTTTGTTTCTGATATTATTTTTATTTATTTCACTGCCATGGTTCACCCGGCAGCTGGCTAATTCCATGGGCAAAATACAGCGAAAGAGCCAAAGCACTCTACGGTTTTCCAAAACATCGGGAAATACATACTCTCACTAAAAGGCGCGGAAGAGCCACCCTCGAAGAAGCGGAAGATCGAGGGTGGGAAGAACGGCGTCAAGAAGGAGGTGAAGGGTGGGGACGATGTGGCTTTGGGGAAAGGGGATATTGTGATTACGGTTAAGGAGATTAGTTTCTCGGTTCCTGCGCGGAAGAGGTTTACTTTGCTGCTCACGAATAGCTCCATGAGCGCTGTTAATACAGCCACAGGAGCGGTGGAGTTCGGAGTTCCCTGGAACGAGATTCGTGAGTATTTCCTTCGATCAACCTTTTACTCTATTTAGAGGTGTGCTGATTCCCTGCCGCGCGGATTAGAATATGTTGCATGTCTCCCTGTTCCAGACAAAGCTGCGCGACAATGGAACTTCTGCGTTTTTCCTAAGGGAGCGGAAGGGCTTGGAGACGGGTCCGCGGATGCCTTTGTGTTTACTATCCCGGACGGCGCGCCCAAGACTGCGACTGGGGATGGAATGGGTGCAGGGCACGACACAAGTTCCTATAGATCCCTTCTCGTTGCTGTCTTTAATAGCCTTCTTGATAGGGGGATGATGGTTTTGGAACCGGATGAGAAGGTATTTTACAGCGCCGTCCCGCAAAGCCACAGGAAAGGGGAGAAGGCCTTTCATGTCAAGGCGCATGTTGGAAGTAAAGAAGGTAAACACCTCACTATCCTTGATTCCCCAGAGATAATGCAGACTAATGGTTGTGCGAATCAGGTTATTTATTTTTCTTGAAGAATGGAATTATGTGGGCATTCAAAAAGCCCCTTATATATTTCTCGTTTGCAGCGATCGAGTCGGTGTCTTATACCTCAATTACAAAGCGAACACTTAATTTGTCTGTCCACGTTGCGGAGGAGCGCGGCGATGCGGAGTTCGAGTTTAGTATGATTGACCAAGAGGAGTACACCGGAATCGACACATATATCAAGAGGAATCGATTGAACGATGCGTCTATGGCTGAAGCAAGGCGGGCTAAAAAGCATAACGTCAATGGGAAGGAGGAGGAGGACGGAGAAGATACGGGCAATCTACAGAAGGCTCTTGAGGAATTGGAGGACGAAGCGGAAGAGGATTATGTTCCGGGCAAGGGTAAGGACGATGGTGGTAGCGGGAGCAATGACAGCGAGGAGGACGATGAAGACGATGAAGACGACGATGAAGGAGGCGATGATGACGAGAATATGGGCAGTGACGAGGAGGGAAGCGTTGATTTAGAAGACGAATTGGGGAGTGAGCTTGAAGACGTCAATCCAGATGTCCCAAGGGCAAAGAGGGCAAAGAGATGAATTCTCACTCGATTATATAATATTGTGATGTATGGGCACTGGTATGTTATTTGATCGCGAGTGCAAGAGGGAAAAGAAAGAAGGGGATATGGGTCAAGGCAGCTTTTTTTGTACCGGCATTGTGCGGATTGTGATTCGTTAGTTATTCACATGCTGTGTAAATTAGAAAAGCCAACGTTTGGATATCCCTGCAAAGTAACCTTTCCACTGCTATACCGGCATGCTATTATGGTATCTGTCTCGGGCCCTCATAACATCCGGTATCTTCCCGCGCCCGCCGCTCCACCTCTCTTCTCCTTCCATTTCTTCTTGGCCCTCGACGACCAATCTATCCTCCCGGGAGCGCGAGTTTGCTTGGTATCCACCACCTCAATAAGCTCCCTGTTGATTTACTTAACATGATTAACCGCGAAACTTCGACTACCAATGAATTAGTTAGCCCACTCACCCCCCTGCTTTCGTAGGGGGAAAAGAAAAGGGAAAGTAGAAACTCGCTACCCACAAAATAGAAGTATAATTCCATCTCATCGACAAAAGCCCCACGTCCGCCACCAACAATGAGAACGGGCGAGTTCGCCTCGGTCGGGTGGAGTACTCCCGTGCACTTTGATAGCAACCCAATGGTTTCCCACTTGCCAGAGGCCTGCATGCTCCGGGTTATGTCGCCCCTTCTGTGAGGGCGGGCGGCGGCTTCGAGGGGGTATTTCCGCTGTGAGAAAAATTAATGTCCTGGGGCGGAGGGTGGAGTGTGTGTTGGTAACTTGTTGTAATAGCCAGTGGAGGAGGAGGAGGAGGTACGAGTATCATAGTAGGGATGTTTTTAGGAATGTGAAGTTTTCCGCGGCTAGCTTTAAATAACGGTGTACTGTACCAGTATCGGGCTTGATCGCGTGTCGGTTACTGTTGAGGAGGGTTCTGGCGGGCGGGGGATCGAGAAGACTCGTTGGCGGGGTTGGGAGTGGAGGTAGTGAGGGCGGGTGGTGGATGGAGCTGCCATTTCGTCTCTTCGTTCGTTTGACGGATAGAGGAGTGGTGGTGATTGGTGGGATGTATAGTACCGTACTCGAGTACTAGTACAGTATGTCCCTATGGCATGGTGGATTGTGGGTGTGCGTTGGGAGGGTTGGGTGCCGGAGTTTTTGGGTGAGGCTTGAAATAAGCTTTGTCGCGCAGGTTGCAGGGAGTGGTCCGCGCATTATTGTCTTGGAGATGGGTGGTGGTTGTCATACTGTACTCGAGTAGTCTACTGTACGAGGGGGGGGGAAAAGTAGTGCGACACAGTAGCAACCACTTCCCACAAGATCGCAACTCTACTCCCAACCCCCATCACTACAATACTCACTATATCCCCCACCACCTGCCAAACCATTTCAGAAAAGCACTATGAGGGTAAAGGGAACCCGCAGAAGTGAGCGTAAGTAGTTTAATTAAATGAATATGTATATAAAGTTGAAATAATAATAAAATTAAATGATTTAGCAATTAGTCTACAAAATCTTGAGTGGCGGCGATTGTTGATGAAGAAGCAACAGCGTGTCGAGTGGGAAACCATGCGTGATGACTGGATCCGTATTATTGCTCTCCGAGAAATAGCGGAGTGGTCTTTCAGAAAGATAGCTGCTGAATTGGAGGAAAAAATAGGCCTTAAAGTTCACCATAGTACCTGTGCTCACATCTATCAACGGTATCGGGAAACTGGTAGTCCTTCCAGCTACCAGCAAACAGGAAGACCTCCAATCTTCCAGGAGTCTGATCTACTTGATCTAAAGTCATTTATTAAAGAAAATAAAAGAAATAGAAGATTCTCTTGGGAGGATATTAAAGAAGAGAAGGGATTAAAGGCATCATCCAGGACAATTAGGAAGGCAGCTAAGAGTCTTAATTTAAATAAAAGAAAACCACGCAAGAAGTAAGTACTTTAATGAAGATTCAAGTGTTTACATAATTAAAAGATATTTTAGATGGGGATTGCGCCCTAAAAATATACCAATTAGATTTGGTTGGTGTATGAGAAAAAGAGCTTGGAAACTAAGAGACTGGTCCAGAATCATATGGACTGATGAAACCTCATTCTCTACAGCTGGATTTGGGCAGAGAGGATGGGTGATAAGAGAACCTTTTGAGGAATATGATCAGGATTGCATTGATGAGGTCTGGGAGTCAGGAAGGGAGACAGTTATGGTATGGGGAGCCTTTTGTGGGGATTTGTCACGAATATGGCTTGGCGAGGAAAAGGTTTTCATGTGACACATAGTTATGAGCTACAGGTATGTTATTGTTTCACACATATGACTCATTCGAGTCATATGATTTGTTATGTGTGGTTTTTGTGATGCTTTCGTACATGGCTCAAATATGAGTCATGGGAGTGTGCCTAGCGAGTATACCTTGTGAGTGTGCCTTGCGGGTAGGCCTGGCGCATATGATTTATGTTTTGCACATGACCTCGTTATGAGGTCATGGATTTCATGTATATGACTCAGTTGAGCCATATGACTTGTTTATTGTATTATGATTGGTTCATGAGTTTTGCACATGACTTCGTTATGAGGTCATAGGTTTTGAGTATGTGATAATTTCGGTCACATGACTAGTTTGTTATGATTTGATTTCGCACATGTGACCACTTTGGGTCACATGACTACAGACAGGAAGAACACTATATAAGGAGGCCAATGCGGCAGAGGAGGATAGGTTCTTCACGCTTTGTTCTAAGTACTTTTCCTACTTATTACTTTAACGAATATAAAATACCTTTATGATCTTTATCTTTACTGTAGCATTATTGTTATGCCAAGGAAAGTTCTTCACGAAGAAGAGTTAGAGAAAGCTTATGATAGGCGTTCCTGATAGAAGACAGAGGTCTTGTACTATCGGTAACATAGGCAGAGGCCTAGCGCTATCGTAAGACGAAGAAAGAAGAAGAAAGAGAAGAGAAGTATCATTCCCTATCGCTAAGAACTAACCATCCAAGGAGGGATCATTACAGGATTTAAGGTTAAAGCTAGTGGTAGTACCAGGAAAGGTTAAAGTGGATTCTTATGAGTATACTGGGTATATTCTGGATCCAGTTTTAATTCCTTTCTGGCATGAGTGTTGTGAGAGATTTGGTTGGACTAGGGTTGTTGAAGATAGTGCACCAGGGCATAAAGGGTAGGTTCTACCTCCTTATCATTATTGTATTTTCTGTTTTTTGATATAGAAATACTTACTTAAGAATATAATCTAACTACTGGTTTAATCACAGATATTCTACAAAGTATAGAAAAAGGAATGGGGTGGATATATTGCCCTGGCCACCACAGTCACCAGACCTGAACTTAATTGAAAATATTTGGAGAGATATGGAAACTTACTTGGGGAAAAGGTATGGAAGAGTTGCAAGCAAGGAAGAGCTAATCAGAGCTGTGGAGGAAGCATGGAAAGCTATTCCTGATGGAAGGTTTATGGATCTTTGCAGAAGTATGCCAAAGCAGGTCAGAGAGGTTATTAGAAGAAAATGGCACCAAACTCATTATTGATTTATGATTTTCTTTTTATTTTACTTTAAGGAAATACTAAGCATTTTTTAATTTTATCTCCTTTACTTATTTTATTTATTGAATGTGGTTGTGGAAAATGGTAGTACTATATGTTGTTGATATTGTTTCAGTACGGGAATTTGTGTTGCACGGGTGTCGCATTACTTTCTTCCCCCCCCTCGTACAGTACTGTACTCGTAGTATCATACGGTAAATCTCCTGAACCACCCACCCAAAAATAACAGGAATACGGTATGCGCACCGAGGGTCAGTGGATACCCATTTCTCCAGAACGCCTAGGGCATCTCCCCCCACGTTTTGCCGGCCGGGCATCATGAGTCGGGGCATTTTGTTCGACTATACCAAGAGTGCCGCAGCTTGCGTTGGAACCAATCCGAATGGGAGATACTACCGGTAGACAAGATTAAGTTACCTGATATTTTGCGAGTCCGCCCTCTAGAAATGTGACGGGCGGTAGGATAGGCATATCATACTGGTTTGTGCGTTACATCGTGACGGAGTGCGTTGAAATTCTAAACTCTAAGACTCCTTCGTCGCATGAGAATGCCGGGGGGACAGTTCAAACTTTCTTGTCTGCAATTGTGAAGTATTCGATTATTCATTATCGTACTTCAGTATGCTTTAGTCTGACTTATGTCTTCTCGTTCGTCAGAAGACAGATGACCAGAAGTCGGTTGCCAACAAGTTACCCTATCGGGAGGATAAATTTAGGTGCCCCTTGTTGTCTCAAACCACTTCTCAACTCTCAGCCTCACTCTGGCGTGTCGAGCGCTGCCGATTGCATGTCCATTGAGCTCCGTCCTAGAACTCTAACACTAGCTATCAGCTATATTCGGCGTATCGCGAATTTTTATTTAATTATCATACCGCAGGTTTGGTCCTCGCTGTTAAGGAATATCCCGCCAAGATTTGACATTTGGTGGATTTAGCCCGACAAGACCTGCAGGTCAAGTGAAAGTATATCAACGGGGACCGAAGAGGCTGCCGCGAGGAAAAGAGCAAGAGGGCGGATAGAACAAGACGAGGGGTAGATCAGGTGGAGGAACCGAGTAAGTACAGCCCTTATAGGGATTGTTTGGGAGTCTGATGTTAACAGCTAGTGCCCCACGTGCAGTCACCGGGGGTAAAGATTTGCCCCAGATTGAAATTGAGACGAGGGTACCTTCCAATCGCGCCCAAGGTCTGCTGTGCTTGAGCGGTACGGGTCAACGGTGACCCAAAAAATAGACTGGGAAATTGACTTCCGCTTCGACGAGTTCATCTCAAGTCACGAGTTCTGTTCAATCATAGGAATAGGGGAGGACTGGGGCCTGAGCACCCGCACATCCAAATAGGCAAGGGGATTCACAATAAATTAGAAGTTATGTATCGGCGTGCATTGGCCGCCGGAAAAAAGATGCTTGGGGGAGACAATCAGGATAAATTACAGAAGGTCACTGGATTGGGCGTGGCGCTGCATGATCAGAAAAAGTACGATGAAGGGGAGATTATGCATTGGCATATATTAGCGGATAGAGAGAAGGCTCTGGGCGAAGACCATCCGGATACCTTACTTAGTATCAATGAGCTGGGAGGGGTGCTGTATGGGCAGGGAAAGTACGACAAAGCGGAGATTATGTTTCGACGTGCTTTGGCGGGTAGAGAAAAGGCTCTCGGGGGAGACCATCCAGATACCTTACGGAGTGTCGGTGATCTGGGCGACACACTGAATTGCCAGAGAAAGTACAACGAAGCGGAGATTATACATCGGCGTGCATTGGCGGGTAGAGAGAAGGCTCTTGGGGGGGACCATCCGGATACCTTGTTTAGTGTCAATGAGCTGGGAGGGGCGCTGTATGGGCAGAGAAAGTACGACTAAGCGGAGATTATGTTTCGACGTGCATTGGCGGGCAGAGAAAAGGTTCTTTGGGGAGACCATCCAGATACCTTACGAAGTGTCAGTAATCTGGGCAACACACTGAATTGCCAGAGAAAGCACAACGAAGCGGGGATTATGCATCGGCGTGCATTGGCGGTGGAGAAAAGGCTCTTGGGGGAGACCATCCGGGTACCTTACAGAGTATCAGTGATTTGGTCCTGTTTCTGCGGAATTAGAGAACGAGCGATGGAGTAGAAATTACGCATCGACATACAACGGAAGCGAGTGAGATGACACTCTTGCCGGGTGATTCAGGTACCTCACCGGACATTGCAACTGCGCGTGGCAGGCTGGATAGCCAAACGAAGCAAGAGGGAGGTGACACGAAACATCAAGTTGCACTCGCGGGTAGAGATATGGCGCTGGAGTCACCTTACGCAGACATCCTACTAGGTGTCGATAGCCCAATTGTGGAAAAGTGGGCAGAGGCGGAGGTTATGTAGCGTCATGCCTTGGGGGCTATGGAGAAGGCTTTGGGGCCTAGAGTGTCGGGCATTTGACTTCCAATTTTATACCTTGCCGCAGAGTACTGGTTGGTCAGAGGGTTGTGGATTTTTGAGTGATTGTGAATTGTTCGATTACTTTCTTGGTGGTGCTGCTGACTTCTTTCCGTTTTTCGAGCGTTTCCTTGAATTCGGTTCGTTTTGTATACTTTACCGAATTTTGCTCCGTCACTAGTGTTAGTTCTAGGCGATGTAGATTACATATCTCCTGGTCTCTTTTCTAGTACCGGTATCCTCATTATCTGTCTTTCTTATAACTCTTTTATCACTAGCCTCATATTTTGCGCTTGATCTGCGGCGATCTTATTCTCCCTGCTTTTTTCTTTCGCAGTTTTCTAAAGAAGTGGACAGGGTAGGAAAATCCTCTTGGCATAACTTCCACCAGGCTGTATGCAGCTTCACACGGGGTCAAGGAATTTATTCTCCCAACCCCCTGATATGGCCCTGAAGCTTTTTGTTCTGTGATATTTCGATATGTGGTAACAGCTTTCGGCAGCAGCCAGTGGCACGTGTCGCCGGGGTTTTTTCTAGCATATGTTCTGCGAACCATGTTCCGATAGGAGGGATGTACGATAACTGGCGGGTGGTGTAATGGGATGGGCTTACTGTGAACACAACCTCCCACTCAACCATGATTCAAGGTAGGCGAACAGGTGCTCGGGGTGAGTTTTCTTCAGCGCCGAGCGCGTTTCAGGCCGGCCCGGACGTGCGTTCTGTGCTAGGTCTCTCACGGCAAAAGCGGATATAGTTTTCGCGAAAGGTGCACTGAGTGGGTAGGCGAGGATGTAGATATCGCAGACTGGAATCAAACACTCGCGGGTCCCTTGTATTGTTAGTCCACACATAAAGCCCAGAGCCCCTTATCTAGCACGAATTCAATATTCTAACGTGGAAGGAACTATGATGAAATAATAATATTATTGAAAATTGTGTAGCCTTAATAAGTAAAATACGATATTGAAAATAAAAATCTAGATACTATAAAGGATAAATAGCAGAAGTACTTCTAGAAACATTTTTTGAATTAGTTAAATAGTTGAAGAAGTTGTAGAACTTTAAATCATTTTACTTTAGGTTGATTATTTGAATATGAGCTATAAAAGCTCTTGTAAAGGGAAAAATATATGTCTTGATATTACTTAAAAATGAAATTATAGTAGTATTAAACTAATTTTAGTATACTGTTATGATATTATTAAGTTATAATTAACTAATTATATTGTAAAACAAGGTTAAATTCTGAATTAACTAAACATATCTACTTTTGTACTACTTTCTTTAATACTTCCATATGCTCTTCATTGTAATGATCCCTCTTCGGATAGTCAGTTCTTGGCGACAGGGAACGATACTTCCCCTCATTGTAACGATCCCTCCTTGGATGGTTAGGTCTTGGCGATGGGGAATGATACTTCTCTTTTTTTCTTCTCTTCTTTGTCTTACAATAGTGCTAGGCCTTTGCCTACGTTACCGATAGTACAAGACCTCTGTCTTCTATCGGGAATGCCTATCGTAAGCTTTCTCTAACTCTTCTTCGTAAAGAACTTTTCTTGGCGTAACGATAATGTTGCAATAAAGATAAAGATCGTAAAGGTATTTTATATTCATTAAAATAATAAGTAGGAAAAGTACTTAGAACAAAGCGTGAAGAACTTATCCTCCTCAGCCGCATCGGCCTCCTTATTTAGTGTTCTTCCCGCCCATAGTCATGTGACCCAAAGTGGTCATATGTGCAAAATCAAATTATAATAAACTAATCATGTGACCAAAATTGTCACATGCTCAAAACCCATGACCTCATAACGAGGTCATGTGCAAAACATAAATTGTATGCATCAGGCCTACCCTTAAGGCACACTCACAAGGCATACTCGCTAGGTGCACTCCCATGACTCATATTTGAGCCAAGTGTGAAAGGATCACAAATCCCGCACATAACAAATCATATGACTCGAATGAGTCATATGTGTGAAACAATAACATACCTGTGACTTGTAACCATGTGTCATGTGAAAACGTTTTCCTCACCAAGCCATATTCGTGACACTCTTCTTCTTCTTGGTCTCATGATAGCTCTAGGACTATGCCTACATTGCCGATAGTACAAGACCTTTTGTCTTCTATTGTAACCGGTACAGGTACTCTGTTATTGGTTTTGTTTTATGTTTTGTTTTAAGTATCGCTTTGATACTTGGTTTTGTTTTATGTTTTGTTTTAAGTATCGCTTTGATACTTGGTTTATTTTAAGTATCATTTGATACTTGGTTTTTGTTTTATGTTTTGTTTTAAGTATCGTTTTGATACTTAATTAGTTTTACCAAAGTGTATCGATTGATACCTTTGATTAGTTTCATTCATAATAGACATGAACAGATTTTTGTATTTAAAGACTGCCTGATTCCACGATAGAAAAGGCAGACTTCGACAGAGAGTATTTCAATATACTTGGATGAACTGTTACATCTTTGTTCCTCAGTACACCTTCGAAATCTTCTTTAGTTTTCAGCTCTTACCTTCTCTCTGGTAGAGCAGGCTACCTGCCAACTATTATACCATTTACTGATAATGTGACTAGTATCTTTTAAACACGTTACATTTTTTTAACCTCAGCAAGTGGTTAAGAACCTGTTCCCAGATTTAGGCCTGATCAACCTATCGATATCCACCTCAGAATGCTAGTGGAGAGAAGCGGCAGAATCAGGGCAAATTCGGCTTTGTCTCAAAACCAACATAGAGTCATTAACGACCAGGAGTGGGAAGCAAATCTTATGGCAAGATCTTACGAGAAAGAAACAATCCCGGCACTCTGCTAAGAAGCTGGGAGAACCTGCAAACATGGAAGACACACAACATGCAGGAGAATTCACTTTCACTCCAGCAAAGAAGTCTTACTTTGAACCTCTTATTGACCCAGAATCTAGTAGCAAATCAGATATGGCTAGTACAGGAGGAGGGCCTTCTGGAGGAGGAAAATCTTGGGCTTGACCTGAAGAAGAGGAAGTGCCCGCAGTATTTAAACCCCCTAAGTTCAAACTCCACCTCCCAGTGAAGTTTACAGGAGAAGAAAAAGACCTCAAACCTGAAGCTTTTGATCAATGGGCGACTGAACTCACACACTATCTTCTCTTGCAAGGAAAAGATGTGGAATACCCTACAACCGGGCTATTCATTGGATCATTCTACGAAGGCAAGGCAATCGACGCATACCACCAATGCTACAAAGAATATGGCGGAAATGTAAGATTAAGAGGATCAACTGTTCTCAATTACCTGAAAGCCTGATTCCAATCTTCTATCACCAACGACCTCCTATACAACAAATTCAACCAGCTCTACTAAGTCAATGGAACACATGTAAAGAGAATCACAATGTAGCTACAGATCTGATGATGTATAAGGACCGAAGGAAGAAAGGAAGCATCTCTAACTATATCCTTAAGTGACGATTCTATGATGACATGCTTCCTACCCTCTGGCGAGAGGTAGAACCACTCAAGGAAGATGATGATGATATTGCAATAATAATTGCAAGGACAGAATGAAAGGACGCCATCCTCCATAAAACTAAGGCATACAAGATACAGACATCCTCTAGCAGTAATAGGCAACTATGACATAAGTCCTCCAACAATTCTGAAGAAGATACCCCACGGGCTTTCAAGAAGAAAACCAAGTCCTCCAAAGAATCGAGATGACAGAAAGGAGAATGCTTTGAACGCAGAAAAGCAGGACACATAGCAAAGAACTGCTCTATGAAGAAGGGAAAAGGAAAGGTGATTAAACAAGAGGCATCGGCCAATAACATTGAAAGTGATAGTGATGATGCCTAACCTAGCGCATATGAGGAAATCCATATTGGGTATATCAATGTGGAATGTAACAGTATCCAACCTCCTGCTATGTTCAAAGTACACACCACCCTAGAAGGTACTATTCTTATCAATGGCAAGAAGGCTAGAGTTTTATTCAACACTGGCGCAATTGGAAGAGACATGATCAGCAATGCTTTTGTCTCTGTCTATGGACTCCCAACTCGAGACCTGAACCAGCCCATACCAGTCAATATAGCTGTAAAGAGATCATGATCCACAAGCCATAAAACCTGTAGCACAACTATCCGACTAGGTTCTGCCATCCGACCCCCCCAGGAGATGCTAGTTGGAAACCTAGTCAAATACAATACCTTGATAGGGATGCCATTCCTGAATCGCCACAAAGCTATAATCAGATGTGGGCAATTAACAATCGATTTTCCGGATTAGAAGATTAGAGTCTCATGCAAACTAATAAGCGGAGAGTACTGAGCCGCAGTCTGTAAAGCAACTGCCCAACAACTATTGGATGGGTACTCTGATGTTTTCCCTGATCAGATTCTCGAAGAACTACCGCCTATAAGGGAAGTAAACCACCTCATCCACCTTCGAGAGCCTTCTAATCTTAAGAACCAACCTACCTACTCAATCCCTGACGCATACAAAAACCCACTATGTGACTGAATAAACCAACAACAAAGAAGAGGAGTCATCTACCAAGTAGAAGTACCAGGTGCCACACCTATGTTTGTCCAACCCAAAGTAGACAGAAAAAGCATTCACCCCCTGGTTGACCTTAAACTACGAAATGACAACACAGTTATGGACAGCTCTGCTATTCCAAACTAAACTCAAATCCTGAATACAGTTGGACGGGTTAGATTCCGAAGCAAGATTGACCTAAGCGATGCCTACTTCCAGACATGGTTAGATCTAGAAAGTGAACGTTATAACAGTTTCAAAATACCCTTCGGAAGTTTTATCAGCCAAGTTATGTTACAAGGTGATATGAATGCCCCCACCACCTTTATGTGAATTATGGAAAACCTCCTAAGCGAATACCTCCACCATTTTGTATAGCTTTACATTGACGATATCCTCATTTTCTCAAACTCTGAAACGGAACATGCCGATCATATAGGTTTGGTTTGTACCAGGTTAAGGGAAGCTAAGTTCTACGCTAGCAGAAACAAATCAATCCTGTTTGCTGATAAGCTCACTATCCTGGGACATGTGATAGATAATGAAGGAATACATGTGGCCACCAGAAAAATATTCTGTTTAACAGAATAGACAATACCCCAAAATCAAAAGGAACTCATGCGATTCTTAGGACTAGTCAACTATATTTCCCAGTTCCTACCACACCACGCCACTATAACAGCACCGCTTACAGACCTTACTTGCAATGCGGAATTTGTCTGGACCCACACTCATGACCAAGCCTTTACCAATATCAAGGAATTGATTAAGAATGCCAATATCATATGACCAATGGACTACAGTAAACTAGACCCGATATGGCTGATTACTGACCCATCGGATATTGGAGTTGGAGCATGGGTTGGACAAGGAGCCTGTTATGAAATGGCAAGACCGGCGGCATTACACAGCAGAAAGTTCACTAATTCACAGATGAACTATGGTACCACAGACAAAGAAGCCCTTGTAGTGATTGATGCTCTTGCTGCTTTCAACCACATCCTGATGGGCAATACCTTCACCATTATTACCGACCACCAACCTCTCACTAACCTTAAAATGGAAAAGGTTCCTGGAAGGAGAAGATCACTATAGATAGGAGAAATCAGCAAATATGATGCAAAAATCATCTACACCCCTGGAAGAACGAACTATTTAGCTGTTGCTCTCTTCTGCCTATACGAGAACCAAGAACTCACAGACCCTTCTCTTGTTTATGACCATATAAGACAAAGCGAAGATAGTCCTGATGACACCTCCTATGAACAAGAACCATCGTTGGCTACTGCCAGTACTGCCCCTTCCTTCAATCCTTTCTCTTATACTTTGTACAGAGCTGCCGGAACAGAATAAGGAAAAGACATTGATGATGAGTGGAAAGATGATTGCACCCTGCGCAGTACACCTCCTCATGAGCTTGAACAAAGCAGACTCTACTGGTCCCACTGTTGTCTCGATACCTGCCCCTTTCACTAGCCTGAAATTAAATTCGGCAACAGATACCACCGGCCATACTATATGTCTGCTGATGATTCCAAAAACACCAGTTTCAACACTGCAGAAGGAGCAGAAGAGGTGATGGATGAAGTTAATAATGGATCAACCCAACCTCTCCTTAATCTTAACCCTGCCCCAAGGCAACACCAAGGTCTGGAAGAACTCGAACAAGCAGTAGCCTATGTAGATGCAATATCTTACCTATACCATCCGTAGTCAGCACCACTATCCTCTCCTCCCATAATCGATTCATGACTGCTGTATGGTAGACCTTTACGAGTATACAACAATGAAACCATTGTTTCTGTCCTGCCTCTCACAATTCCCGAGGATGGCCGACAGCTCTATGAAACCTTTGAAGAAGAGGAAGCCCATATGGAACCAACAAGAGGATCTCTCATTGAGGATGGACGAGATATTAGATCAACTACAGAAGAATTAACCTCCTCTTTCCGAAGCCAAATGATAGCAGGATATTGCCATGACCTGATCTACTTCAAAGATATGGATAGCTCCAGACATGAAAATCACACCCCCTACAATATATCTAATAGAATGGTCTATACTAGCACCCGTTATCGTGAACATTACCTATATATCCTGAGAGGCCATAGGTTCAATGGAATGACCATTAGGGAATGTCATTACCGAAATCTACAAGAAAGGACACTATAGTGCGGACCGCAACCTCCAATATGCCTCAGAATATGTTTATTGGCCTGAAATATGAAAGCACTTACACAATTTCGTCAAACAATATGAACTCTGTCAGGCAAATAAGGAATGAGGACAACTCCCTGAAGGGAAAGCATAGACCCTTCAGTTACCTTGCAAAATATTCGAATCCTATACTATCGATTTAGCAGAACCATTCAACAAGTTCATCCAATATGATGCTATCCTAGTAGCGGTAAATAAAAAATCTGGATACACATGGCTCATACCAATGAAGATCACCGATTCCTCTAAAGACACCTGGAATAATATTCAGCGATATCTATTTACCCCCTATGGATACCCTTTATCTCTCTGTGATGTTTATCCATGCTTCACTACCAGATTCTGGAAACAAACCTTAACTTCCATTGGAATCGACCATATCATGGCTGCTGCTGGACATCATAAGACTAATGGCCAAGCAGAACAGAAGATCCGCGAAGTTAAGACCAGAATTAGGAACATGATCAATGAATGACAGACCAACTAAGAACCAGTCCTCATTGAGCTCGCCACATATATTAACGCCCGATATTCAGACATCTTGGGAATGTTTCCATATAAGGTAATCTTCGGTCACCAATACCCTCTCCTACCTACAACCCTATTCAAGAATTTGTTAGTCTCCACCTCCGATGACCAGCTAAATCGCCATCAAGCTATTCGGAATGATACCTTCTAAGCTGTTAAAGCTGCCCAATTCCCGAGCACCACTACTGCTCCAAAGCGACAGTATAAGTATGTTCCTATTCCACTAGGTGATATGCTCATGGTACATAGAAATATGTTTATTACCAATGTTGGACGTAGCAAAAAACTACAACCCCGATGGCGAGGACCCTTCACGGTCTGATCGTTTGACAAGCATACAGAAAACTATACTGTCCAGATGGATGGACGCATGTACAGTTGTGTCCGTAAAATCTTCATACCCTGGCGGTGTAACCACACAACCACAACACCTTTCTATGGAAAATTGAAAAAAAATTCAAACAACTCAGTTAAGAAAAGTATATGAATAGAACTAATAAGTCTTAAGAAAATATTATTACCACTTTGTATGACCACCCTCTGCATCTAGTACAGCCTGTATTCTCTCAGGCCTCCTATCTATCTACTCATCCAACTTCTCTTGGGAAATTAAATCCAATTCCTCCTTTGCTGCCTGAAATAATTCAGCAGCACTGTGAGGCCTCCTATCCAACCTAGAGAATCGATTTCTGAGGGCTCTTTTGAGCAGAGCCCAAGTGTTTTCAATAGGATTGAGATCTGGTGAGTTGGGTGGCCAAGGCAATTTTTGATAACCACAGAGAGGAAAACAGCAATGTTCTGTTTTCCTCACCACCATGCCAGGAGGCATTGTCTGCTGCTAGGTAGATGTTGCCAGAAGGTCTATTGTAACGGGTATGGGTACTCGGTTACTAGTTTTGTTTTGTGTTATGTTTTAAGTATCGCTTTGAAACTTGGTTTGTTTTAAGTATCGTTTGATACTTAGTTTTGTTTTGTGTTATATTTTAAGTATCACTTTGATACTTAGTTTTGCTTTATGTTTTGTTTCAAGTATCGCTTTGATACTTTATTAGTTTTACCACAGTGTATCAATTGATACCTTGGATTAGTTTCGTTCATGCTAGACATGAACAGATTTGTGTATTTAAAGACCGCCTGTTTCTATGATAGAAAAGGCAGACTTCGACAGAAAGTATTTCAATATACTTGGTTGAACGGTTACTTCTTTGTTCCTTAGTATGCCTTTGAAGCCTCCTTTAGTTCTCAGCTCTCGCCTCCTCTCTGGTAGAGCAGGCCACCTGCCAACTATCGTACCTATTACTGATAACGTGATTAGCACCTTGCAAACACGTTACATTTTTTTAACTTCAGCAAGTGGTTAAGAACCTGTCCCTGGATTGAGGCCTGATCAACCTATCTATATTCACCTCAGAACGCTAGCAGAGAGAAGCGGCAGAATCATGGCACATTCGGCTTTGTCATAAATGCAACATAGAGTCTTTGATGACCAGGAGTGGGAAGCAAAGCCCACGACAAGACCTTACAAGAAAGAAACAACCCCGGCGCTCTGCTAAGGAGCCAGGAGAACCTGCAAACATGGAAGACACACAACCTCCAGGAGAATTCCCTTCTATTCCATCAAAGAAGCCTTCCTTTGAACCTCCAATCAACTCCAAATCCATTAGCAAATCAGACATGGCTAGTACAGGAGGAGGGACCTCTGGAGGAGGAAAATCTCGGGCTCAGCCTGAAGAAGAGGAAGTACATGCAGTATTTGAACCTCCAAAGTTTAAACCCCACCTCCCAGCAAAGTTTAGGGGAGAAAGAAAAGACCTCAAATGTAACGTGTTCGCAGGGTGCTAATCACGTTATCGGTAATAGATACAATAATTGGCAGGTGGCCTGGTCTAGTAGAGACGAGGCGAGAGCTGAGAACTAAAGGAGGCTTCGAGGGTGTACTGGGGAACAAAGAAGTAACCGTTCAACCAAGTATATTGAAATACTGTCTGTCGAAGTCTGCCTTTTCTATCGTAGAAACAGGCGGTCTTTAAATACACAAATCTGTTCATGTCTAGCTTGAACGAAACTAATCAAAGGTATCAATCGATACACTTTGGTAAAACTCCTTAAGTATCAAAGTGATACTTAAAACAAAACATAAAACAAAGCCAAGTATCAAAGGATACTTAAAACAAACCAAGTATCAAAGAGATACTTAAAACAAAACATAAAACAAAACCAAGTATCAAACGATACTTAAAACAAACCAAGTATCAAAGCGATACTTAAAACAAAACATAAAACAAAACCAAGTATCAAATGATACTTAAAACAAACCAAGTATCAAAGTGATACTTAAAACAAAACATGAAACAAAACCAAGTATCAAACGATACTTAAAACAAACCAACTATCAAAGCGATACTTAAAACAAAACATAAAACAAAACCAATAACCGAGTACCCGTACCGGTTACATTCCCTAAAACAAAACAACTATTTAAATAAACAAAACCTAATAATCATCAAAAGCGGAGTCTGAGAAACTAAAGGCTTCAGTTTCCGCTAAAAACTCTTCATCATAGGTGTCGCACCAGGGGCAAGAAGAAATGCTAAGAAAACATTTAGACTTAAAGAAAGGTAGATCACAGTAGTCACAAATATCAGATTCACGCTGTACATCAATCCAAGCGTGATCGCAATCAGGACAGTAGTCTATCCAGAGGATTTCGAAGTAGTCTTTAAGTTGGATAACATTGCGGTTCAACAACAGTCCAACTATCTGTTGTCGCAGCCTCACATTGAGTTCCACATAGTTTGACATCGTTATGGTATTCAGATGGTGATCGGGATCAGATAAGGTTGTCGAGAACCTGTTCCATAGCATGATTTTCATCATCGCTACTTTCGAATTCCGATTCAAAGTATAGTGTCCAAAATCCATCTCTAGCTTCGAGTTCTGCATGCCAATGCTCAGTTTCTGGCACTGTAGGTGCCCAGCACATGGTGAGATAATTGATTGTTGGGGGGAGAGATTTGTTTGGCATGGTGTCCTTCCACCATTCGTTTACCATATCCATAGCGTATTCTAGTCCTTCTAGTGGTTCCCAGCTGTTCTCATATGTCGGGTATCCATTCCATTTGACTAAGAACTGATCATTTCCATGCCAAAGGCGGTGGTCTCGGATTTCTTCAAATTCCCATTCATCTTTCTTCTCAATGATGATAGGTGCAGGTTGAGAGTGGGTTCTTCCAGGGAACTTGGAGTCCTCATTTGGGTGGAATCGCTTGACAGCAGAGGCATGGAAGACCGCGGTATTGCGGCGGTACATGCGTCCATCTATCTGGACTGTGTAGTTTTCTGTATGCTCATCAAAAGATAAGACTTTGAAGGGTCCTCGCCACCGGGGTTGCAATTTCTTGCTGCGTCTGACCTTGGTAATGAACATGTTACCATATACCATGACCATATCACCTGGTAGGATGGGGACATGTTTGCGTCATCATTTCTGAGCAGTAGTGGTGCTTCGGAATCGGGCAGCCTTAACAGCTTGGAAGGCGTCATTCCGAATTGCTTGATGGCAGTTTAGATGGTCATCAGAGGCAGGGACTGAGGAGTTCTTAAATAGAGTTGTAGGTAGTAGGGGATATTGACAGCCAAAGACTGCCTTGTATGGTGACATTCCCAAGGTATCTGAAAATCCAGCATTGATATATGCGGCGAGCTCAACAAGGGCTGGTTCCCAGTTGGTTTGTCGTTCATTGATTATGTTCCTAATTCCGGTCTTAACTTCACGGATTTTTTGTTCTGCTTGGCCATTAGTCACATGGTGTCCAGGGGCAGCCATAATGTGGTTGATGCCGAGGGAGGTCAAGGTTTGCTTCCAGAATCTGGCGGTGAACCGGGGATCAGCATCACTGACAATAGATAAGGGGTACCCATGGGGGGTAAACAGGTATCGTTGGAGGTTATTCCAGGTATCTTTGGAGAAGTCGGTAACCTTCATTGGTATGAGCCATGTGTATCCCGAGAATCTATCCATAGCTACCAAGATGGTATCATATCCTGCCGACTTGTTGAAAGGTACTGCGAAATCGATGGCATAGGATTCGAATATTTCACATGGTAGTTGGAGGGTCTGTGCTTTCCCTTCAGGTAATTGTCTTCGCTGCTTATTTGCCTGGCAGAGTTCACATTGCTTGACAAAATCGCGGAAGTCCTTTCGCATTTCAGGCCAGTAAACATATTCTGAGACATATTGGAGGTTGCGGTCCGCACTATGGTGTCTTTTCTTGTGGTTTTCTGTGATGACATATTCCCTAATAGTCATTCCGTTGAACCTGTGGCCTTTCGGAATGTATAGACAATGTTCACCATAACGGGTGCTGGTAAAGACCATTTCGTTAGATATGTTGTATGGAGCAAGATCTCCATGCCTGGAGCTATCCATGGCTTTGAAGTAAATCGGGTCATGGCGATATCCTGCTATCATTTGGCTTCGGAAAGAGGAGGTTAATTCTTCTGTGGTTGATCTAACATCTCGTTCATCCTCAATGAGGGATCCTCTTGTTGGTTCGATCAGAGCTTCTTCTTCCTCAAAGGTTTCAATGAGTTGTCGACGATGCTCGGGAATAGTAGGGGGTATGACCGAGACAATTGTTTCATTGTTGTAAACTTGTAAGGGTCCACCATATAGTGGTAGTGAATTGGTTATGGGAGGAGAGGATGGCGGGGCTAACTGTGGGGGGTGTAAATAGGATATCGCCTCCACATAGGCTGCTGCTTGTTTGAGTTCTTCAAGGCCTTGGTATCGTGTTGGAACAGGATTAAGGGTATGAGGAGATTGGGTTGATTCATCTTTATCGATCATCTCTTCTGCTCCTTCTGCGCTGTCGAAGCTGGTGTCTTTGGAATCTTCAGCAGGCATATAGTACGGTCGCTGGTATCTGTGGCCAAATTTAATCTCAGTTTGGTGAAAAGGGCAGGTGTTGTGATAACAGTGGGACCAGTGGAGTCTGCTTTGTTCAAGCTCATGAGGAGGGGTGCTGTGGAGCATGCAATTGTCTTTCCATTCTTCATCAATGTCCTTTCCTCGTTCCGTTCCGGCAGCGCTGTACATGGTGTAAGAGAAAGGATTGGAGGGAGTAGTAGAGCTGGCGTTAGCCATCGATAGTTCTTGTTCATAGGAGGTTTCGTCAGGGCTGTCTTCGCTTTGTCTTCTGTGGTCATGAACAAGAGGAGGATCTGTGAGGTCTTGATTCTCATATAGGCGGGATAGAGCATCAGCTAAATAGTTCATTCTTCCAGCGGTATAGATGATTTTTGCATTGTATTTGCTGATTTCGCCTATCCATCTTGTTCTTCTCCTTCCAGGTATTCTTTCTGTTTTAAGATTAGTGAGAGGTTGGTGGTCGGTAACAATAGTGAAGGTGTTGCCCATGAGGATGTGGTTGAAAGCGGCGAGAGCATCAATCACAGCAAGGGCTTCCTTGTCTGTTGTTCCATAGTTCATCTGTGAGTTAGTTAACTTCCTGCTGTGTAATGCTGCCAGTCTTGCTGTTTCATGGGAGGCCCCTTGCCCAACCCATGCCCTAACTCCAACATCTGATATATCAGTAATTAGCCATATCGGTTCTGGTTTACTATAGTCGATAGGTCAAATAACATTGGCGTTTTTAATCAACTCCTTGATGTTAGTACAGGCTTGGTCATAAGTGTGGGTCCAGACAAATTCTGCATTGCCGGTAAGGTCTGTGAGCGGCGCTGTTACAGTGGCGTGGTGTGGTAGGAACTGGGAAATATAGTTGACTTGTCCTAGGAATCGCATGAGTTCCTTTTGATTTTGGGGTGTCTCCATTCCGTTAAACAGGATATTTTTCCAGGAGCTGCATGTATTCCTTCATCATCTATAACATGTCCTAGGATATCGAGTTTATCGGTAAAGAGGATTGATTTGTTTCTGCTAGCATAGAATTTAGCTTCCCTTAGTTTGGTACAAACCAAACCTATATGGTAGGCGTGTTCTATTTCGGTATTCGAGAAGATGAGAATATCATCAATGTAGACCCAAACAAAATGGTGGAGGTATTCGCTTAGGAGGTTTTCCATAATTCGCATAAAGGTGGCGGGTGCATTCATATCACCTTGTAACCTAACTCGGCTAATGAAACTTCCGAAGGGTGTTTTGAAACTGTTGTAGTGTTCGCTTTCTGAGTCTAACCTTGTTTGGAAGTAGGCATCACTTAGGTCAATCTTACTTCGGAATCTAGCCCGTCTAATTGCATTTAGGATCTGGGGTTGGTTTGGGATAGCGGAGCTGTCCATAACCATGTTTTCGTTCCGTAGTTTGAGGTCCACCAAGGGGCAAATTCTTTCGCCATCTGCTTTGGGTTGAACAAACATAGGAGCGGTGCCTGGGGCTTCTGCCCCGTAGATGACTCCTCTTCTTTGTTGTTGGTTGATCCAATTACAAAGTGGGCTTTTGTATGCGTCAGGAATAGAGTAGGTGGGTTGGTTCTTGAGATTAGAGGGGTCTCGGAGGCAAATGTGGTGGTTCACCTCTCTCATAGGTGGTAGTCCTTCGGGTATTTGATCAGGGAAAACATCAGAGTACTCATCCAATAGTCGTTGGGCAGTTGCTTCACAGACTGCGGCTCGGTACTCTCCGCTTGTTGGCTTGCATGAAACTCTGACCTTCTGATCTGAGAAATAGATGGTTGATTCCCCACACCTGATTATAGCTTTGTGGCGGTTCAGGAATGGCATACCTATTAGGGCATCATATTTGACTAAATTTCCAACCAGCATTTCCTGGGAGGGTAGGACTGCAGAACTAAGTCGAATAGTCGCACTACAGGTTTTATGGCTTGTGGATCGTGATCCCTTTACTGCTATATTGACTGGTATGGGTTGTTTAAGGTCTCGGATTGGGAGTCCATGGACAGAGACAAAGACATTACTGATCATATCTCTTCCGATTGCGCCGGTGTCGAATAGGACCTGAGCTTTTTTGCCATTGATCAGGATATCACCTTCCAGAGCGGTGTGTGCTTTGAATGTGGCCGCAGGTTGAACACTGTTGCATTCCACATCGATATATCCGATATGGATCTCTTCATATTCGCTGGATTGGATATTATCGCTTTCAACATTGTTGGCTGACGCCTCTTGCTTAATTGCCTTTCCTTTCCTTTTCTTCGTAGGACAGTCCTTTGCCATGTGTCCTCTTTTTCCACATTCAAAACATTCTCCTTTTTGCCATCTCGACTCTTAGGAGGATTTTGTTTTCTTCTTGAAAACCCGTAGGGTATCGTCTTCAGAGTTGCCAGAGGCTTTGTACCGTGGCTGGCTGTTCCTATTACAGGATATCTGTGTTTTGTAGGCCTTGATTTCATGGAGAATGGCGTCCTTTCATTCTGCTCTTGCAATTATTACAGCAACATCATCGCCATCTTCCTAGAGTGGTTCTACTTCTCGCTGGAGGGTAGGGTGCATAGTGTCGTAGAATCGTCGCTTCAGGATGTATTTGGAGATACTTCCTCTCTCCATTCGGTCCTTATCCATCATCAGGTCGGTAGCCACATCGGTGATTCGCTTGACATGCCTTCCGTTAACATGCTGGAGCTGGTTGAACTTGTTGTATAGGAGGTCGTTGGTTATAGAGGATTGGAATCGTCCTTTCAGGTAATCGAGAACTATTATTCCTCTTAATCTTACATTCCCGCCGTATTCCTTATAGCATTGGTGGTATGCGTCGGTTGCCTTTCCTTTGCAAAATGACCCAATGATAAGTCCTGTTGTAGGGTCTTCGACATCCTTTCCTTGTAAGAGTAGGAAGTGTGAGAGTTCCGTCGCCCATCGGTCAAAAGCTTCGGGTTTGAGGTCTTTTCCTTCTCCTGTGAACTTTGCTGGCAGGTAGAGTTTAAACTTAGGGGGTTCAAATGCGGCGGGTACCTCCTCTTCTTCAGGCTTAGCCCGAGATTTTTCTCCTCCAGTAGGCCCTCCTCCTGTGCTAGCCATATCTGATTTGTCGTTGGATTCGGGGTCGATTGGAGGTTCAAAGAAAGGTTTCTTTGGTGGAGTAGAAGGGAATTCTCCTGGAGGTTGTGTATCTTCCGTGTTTGCAGGATCGTCCGGCTCGTTAGCAGAGTGCCGGGGTTGTTTCTTTCTTGTAAGGTCTTGCCGTGGGATTTGCTTCCCACTACTGGTCGTCAAAGACTCTATCTTGGGTTTAAGATGAAATCGAATGAGCCGTTATTCTGCCGCTTCTCTCCGCTAGAGTTCTGAGGGGGATCACGATAGGTTGATCAGGCCTAAATCTGGGGACAGGTTCTTAACTACTTGCTGAGGTTAAAAAAATGTAACATGTTCGCAGGGTGCTAATCACGTTATCGGTAATAGATACGATAGTTGGCAGGTGGCCTGCTCTTCCAGAGAGGAGGCGAGAGCTGAGAACTAAAGGAGGCTTCGAGGGTGTACTGGGGAACAAAGAAGTAACTGTTCAACCAAGTATATTGAAATACTGTCTGTCGAAGTCTGCCTTTTCTATCGTAGAAACAGGCGGTCTTTAAATACACAAATCTGTTCATGTCTAGCATGAACAAAACTAAGCAAAGGTATCAATCGATACACTTTGGTAAAACTCCTTAAGTATCAAAGCGATACTTATAACAAAACATAAAACAAAACCAAGTATCAAACGATACTTAAAACAAACCAAGTATCAAAGCGATACTTAAAACGAAACATAAAACAAAACCAATAACTGAGTACCTGTACCGGTTACATCAAACCTGAAGCTTTTGACCGATAGGTGACGGAACTCACACACTACCTCCTCCTGCAAGGGAAAGATGTATAAGACCCCACAACTGGACTATATATTGGATCATTCCGCAATGGAAAGGCAACTGATGCATACTACCAATACGATAAGGATTATAGCGGAAATGTAAGATTAAGAGGATCCACTGTTCTCAATTACCTGAAAGGCTGATTCCAATCCTCTATCACCAATGACCTCCTATATAACAAATTCAACCAGCTCCTGCAAGATAATAGAATACATGTTAAGAGAATCACAGATGTAACCACGGATCTAATGATGTATAAGGACCGAATGAAGAAAGGAAGCATTTCCAACTACATTCTTAAGACACGCTTCTATGATACTATGCATCCTACCCTCCGGTGAGAAGTAGAGCTACTTGAGGAAGACGATGATGATATTGCAATGATAATTGCAAGAGTAGAACGAAAGGACGACATCCTCTATGAAACTAAGGCATACAAGACACAGACATCCTCTAGTAGGAATAGCCAACCACAACACAAACCCTCCAGCCACTCTGAAGACGATACCCCACGGGTCTTCAAAAAGCAATCAAAATCCTCCGAAAAATCAAGACGACAGAGAGGAGAATCTTTTGAATGTGGAAAAACAGGACACATGGCAAAGAACTGCCCTACGAAGAAAAGGAAAGAAAAAGTGATTAAGCAAGAGGCATCGGCCAACACTATTGAAAATGATAGTGATGATGCCCAATCCAGTGACTATGAGGAGATCCATATCGGATATATCGATGTGGAGTGTAACAGTGTCCAACCTCCGGCTACATTTAAAGCACACACTGCCCTGGAAGGTACTATTCTAATTAATGGCAAAAAGGCTCGAGTCCTATTCGACACTAGTGCAATCGGAAGAGATATGATCAGCAATGCCTTTGTCTCTGTCTATGGACTCCCAACTCGAGACCTTAACCAACCCATACCAGTCAATATGGCCATGAAGGGATTACGATTCACAAGCCATAAAACCTGCAGTGCAACTATTCGACAAGGTTCTGCCATCTTACCCCCCCAGGAAATGCTAGTCGGAAACTTAGCCAAATATAATACCTTGATAGGGATGCGATTGCTGAACCGCCACAAAGCTATAATCAGATGTCGGGAATCAACCATCGATTTCCCAGATCAGAAGGTTAGAGTCTCATGCAAACCAATAAGCACGGAGTACCGAGCTGGAGTCTGTAAAGCAACTGCCTAACGCCTATTGGATGTGTACTCTGATGTTTTCTCTGATCAGATTCCCGAAGAACTACCACCTATAAGGTAAGTAAATCACTACATCAGCCTTCGTGACCCTTCTAATCTTAAGAACCAACCCACCTACTCTATCCCTGACATATATAAAAGCCCACTATGTGACTGGATCAACCAACAACAAAGAAGAGGAGTCATCTACTGAGTATAAGCCTCAGGTGCTGCTCCTATGTTTGTTCAACCTAAAGCAGATTGCAAAAGAATTCCCCCCTTGGTTGACCTCAAACTACAGAATGAAAACAGGGTTATGGACAGCTCTGCTATCCCAAACCAAACTTAAATCCTGAATACAGTTGGACTGGCTAGATTGCACAGCAAGATTGACCAAAGTGATGCCTACTTGAAAACAAGATTAGATCTGGAATCCGAATGTTACAACAGTTTCCAAACACTCTTCGGAAGTTTCATTAGCTGAGTTACGTTACAAGGTAATCTGAATATAGCCGCCACCTTTATGTGAATTATGGAAAACCTCCTAAGCAAATACCTCCACTATTTTGTCGGGTTTACATTGATGATATACTTATCGTTTCAAACACCAAAATAGAACATGCCTACCATATATGTTTGGTTTGTACCAAACTAAGGGAAGCTAAGTTTTGCGCTAGCAGAAACAAATCAATCCTGTTTGCCGATAAGCTCGATATCCTAGGACATGTTTAGATGATGAAGGAATACATGCAGCCACTGGAAAAATATCCTGTTTAACAGACTGGACAACACCCTGAAATCAAAAGGAACTCATACGATTCTTAGGACTAGTTAACTATATCTCCCAGTTCCTACCACACCACGCCACTATGACAGCACCACTCATAGACCTTACCGGTAATGCGGAATTTGTCTGGACCCACACTCATGACCAAGCCTTTACCAACATCAAGGAATTGATTAAAAATGCCAATGTTATATGACCTATCCACTACTGTAAACCATACCTGATATGGCTAATTACTCATGCATCAGTTGTTGGAGTTAGAGCAAGGGTTGGACAAGGAGCCTAGCATGAAATGGCAAGACCGGCAGCATTACACAGCAGGAAGTTCACTAATTCACAAATGAATTATGGAACGACGGACAAGGAAGCGCTTACTGTGATTGATGCTCTTGCCGCTTTCAAGCACATCCTGATGGGCAATACCTTCACCATTGTCACAGACCACCAACCACTTACTAACCTTAAAACAGAAAAGGTTCCAGGAAGGAGAAGAACACGATGAATAGGAGAGATTAGCAAATACGATGCAAAAATTATCTTTACCCCTGGAAGAAGAAACTATTTTGCTGATGCTCTCTACTGCCTATACGAGAACCAAGAACTCACAGACCCTCCTCTTATTCATGACTACACAAGACAAAGTGAAGAGTGCCCTGACAACACTGCCTATGAACAAGAATCATCGATGGCTACCGCCAACTCTGCCGCTCCCTCTAATTCTTTCTCTTACACTATGTACAGAGCTGCCAGAACAGAACGAGGAAAGGACATCGATGACAAGTGGAAAGACGATTGCACCCTCCACAGCACACCTCTTCACGAGCTTGAACAAAGCAGACTCTACTGGTTCCACTGTTATCTCGATACCTGCCCCTTTCATCAGACTGAAATTAAATTCGGCAACTGATACCAGCGACTGTACTATATATCTGCTGATGATTCCAAAAACACTAGTCTCGACACTGCAGGAGAAGCAGAAGAGATAATGGATAAAGATGGATTGACCCAACCTCCCATTGCCCTTAATTCTGTTCCAAGACGACACCAAGGTCTTGAAGAACTCGAACAAGCAGTAGTCTATGTGGATGCAATATCCTACCTATACCCTCCGCAGTCAGCTCCACCATCCTCTCCCCCCATACCCGATTTACGACCACTATATGGTGGACCTTTACGAGTATACAACAATGAAACCATTGTCTCTGTCATGCCTCCCACAATTCCTAAGCATTGCCAACAGCTCTATGAAACCTTTGAAGAAGAGCAAGCCCCTATTGAATCGACAAGAGGATCTCTCATTGAGGATAAACGAGATATTAGATCAACTACAGAAGAATTAACCTCCTCTTTCCGAAGCCAAATGATAGCAGGATATCGCCATGATCCAATCTACTTCAAAGCTATGGATAGCTCCAGATGTAGAGACCTCGCCCCCTACAATATATCCAATGGAATGGTCTATACCATTACCTGTTATGGCGAACATTGCCTATACATTCTGAAAGGCCATATGTTCAATGGAATGACTATTAGGGAATATGTCATTATGGAAATCTACAATAAAGAACACCATAGTGCAGACCGCAACCTCCAATATGCCTCAGAATATGTTTACTGGCCTGAAATAGGAAAGGACTTCTGCCATTTCGTTAAACAATGTGAACTCTGCCAGGCAAATGAGGAATGAACACAACTACGGGAAGGGAAAGCACAGATCCTCCAACTACCATGTGAAATATTCGAATCCTATGCCATTGACTTCGCAGGACCATTCAACAAGTCCACTGGATATGACACTATCTTGGTAGCTGTGGATCGGTTTTCTGGATACACATAGCTCATACCAATGAAGGTTACTGATTTCTCCAAAGACACCTGAAATAACCTCCAACGATACCTATTTACCCCCTATGGTTACCCATTATCTATTGTCAGTGATGCTGATCCCCGTTTCACTGCCAGATTCTGGAAGCAAACCTTAACCTCCCTTGGAATCTACTATATTATGGCTGCTCCTGGACATTAGGAGACCAATGGCCAAGCAGAACGAAAAATCCTCGATGTCAAGACCGAAATTAGGAACATGATCAATGAATGACAAACTAACTGAGAAACAGCCCTCATTCAGCTAGCCGCATATATCAATGCTGGATATTCAGATACCTTGGAAATGTCTCCATACAAGGTAATCTTCAGCTGCCAATACCCTCTCCTACCTACAACTCTGTTCAAGAATTCCTCAGTCCCCACCTCTGATGACTACCTAAACCACCATCAAGCAATTCGGAATGATGTGTTTCAATCTGTTAAAGCTGCCCAATTCTGAAGCACCACTACTGCTCAGAATCGACGACGCAAACATGTCTCTATACTACCAGGCGATATGCTCATGGTACATTGAAACAAGTACATTACCAATGTTGGATGCAGTAAGAAATTACAACCCCGATGGCAAGGACCTTTCAAGGTCTTATCCTTTGACGAGCATACAGAAAACTACACTGTCCAGATGGATGAACGCATGTACCGCCACACTACTGCAGTTTTCCATACCTCTGCTGTCAAGTGATTCTACCCAAATGATGACTCCAAGTTCCATGGAAGAATCCACTCTCGACCTGCACCTATCATCATTGATAAGAAAGATGAATGGGATGTTGAAGAAATCCAAGACCACCGCCTGTGGCATGGGAATGATCAGTTCCTAGTCAAATGGAAAGGGTACCCAATGAGCGAAAATAGCTGAGAACTACTGGAAGGACTAGAGCACACCATGGATACGGTGAATGAATGGTGGAAAGACAACATGCCAAACGAATTCCTCCCTCTAATGATCAATTACATCACCATGTGCTGGATACCAACGATGTCTGAGACTAAGTGATGGTAGATGGAACTCAAAGCTAGAGATAGGTTTTGGGCACCATACTTTGAGTCAGAATTCAAAAGCACCGATGAGGAAAACCAGGCTATAGAACAAGTTCGCGATAACCTCATCTAATTACCGTCCCTCATCCGAATACCATAACAATACCAAACTATATGGAAGTCAATATGAGGCTGCGACAACAGATTATTGGATTGTTGTTGAACCGCGATGTTATCCAACTTGAAGACTACTTCGAAATCCTCTGGATAGACTACTGTCCTGATTGCGATCATGCTTGGGTTGATGTATAGCATGAATCTGGTATTCATGACTACTGTGATTTGCATTTCTTTGAGTCTAAATATTTCCTTAAGATTTCTTCTTGTCCCTCGTATGACACTTATGATGAAGAGCTGATAGCAGAAACTGAAGCCTTTAGTTTCTTGGACTCTACTTTTGATGATTATTAGGTTTTGTTTATTTAAACAGTTGTTTTATTTTGGGAAATGTAACCAGTATGGGTACTCGGTTACTGGTTTTGTTTTGTGTTATATTTTAAGTAAACCTTTGATACTTATTTAGTTTTACCAAAGTGTATCAATTGATACCTTTGATTAGTTTCGTTCATGCTAGACATGAACAGATTTGTGTATTTAAAGACCACCTGTTTCTATGATAGAAAAGGCAAACTTCGACAGACCGTATTTCAATATACTTGGTTGAACGGTAACTTCTTTATTCCTCAGTACACCTTCGAAGTCTCCTTTAGTTCACAGCTCTCGCCTCCCCTCTGGAAGAGCAGGCCACCTACCAACTATCGTACCTATTACCGATAACGTGATTAGCACCTTGTGAACACGTTACATCTATCCAGACCTTCTATAAAAGGGATAAGGTATGGTTGGTGGATTTCAGTTGCATATTGGTGGAAATTGAGGCCAAGTCTATCTCTTTTGCTGGTCCTTTCTTCCTCCCCCCTCTTCCTCATAAGAATTAACTCAGTCCTGCCACCCTTCCTGATTGCAGCATAGACCCCAATACTAGTCCTCCCAGACTTAAAGCTAGGCTTCAAGTATTTTTCTTCTAGCTCTTCACAGGGTCTAACTCTGACCTTCTTGCCAGTAGGATTTGGATTGTAGATAATGGTGGCTTCATCCACAAAAACAACCCAATTCCATGTACCCCTCCAATTCCTTCTTCTCCTAGCAAACTCCTTTCTCTTCTCCTTCTGTCCTTTCCTCTAAAAAGGTGTTTTTTTAGATATCAGAAGCTTAAAACCAGCTTCTGATATGATCTTATCCACAGCTGTCTTTCCCAGACCAATATTCGCTTTTTTGATAATGTCGTGTAATGCTAAATGAGGCTTAGCATTGATAATGAACTCCACTATCTTTCTTTTTTGAGGGGTAATTGTTGTTGGTCCTCCAGATCTGGGGGCATCATGGGTATTTCCATCTCTTGATTCAGCTCTTTTGACTACTGATTGAACAATTGCCTTAGAGATTATTAGGCAGAGACAACTTGATAGACTTCAAAGTTGTCTAGGCCAATCGACATTCGTTTCTGTAGATGGAAATTGTCTAGGAAGGCTCGGATTGTACTCGTTTCATTTATGACTACTAGGAGCGAAGTAAAATAGGTAAAGTAGTGTAGAATTGTAAAAACAATATTATATTGTTAAGGTCTCTTCTCCGTTGCTTGATGATGTCTAAAGCTTGGGAGGCACTTTGATATTTATATGCCGCGTCTGAGTGTTCACGGACTACATCTATTTATCATACAACTATGTACTTCTTCAATCGTAATTTGCAACGTCGAGTATTCTTCCAAGGTGTGAACACCTGTGGACCCTGAAAACCATTACACCCTCTTTGGTAATTACGATATTTCTTCTTAGGAAACGTACTATCCCCAATAGTAATATCCCGATTAGCAGGGTCTTTAAACTTATGGCCTAGTTCTTAAGTCGAACTGAGTTGGCTCCAATTGTCTTCGCCATTGATAAAATGATCAGTTTTATCCGCGGCTATATCTGCAAAGGTGGTCATCATTACAACCATCGTAGGTCGTCTAACTCTGATCATTTGTAACTCCATACCCAACCGATAGATTTTCTCTGGAAGACTTCCTATGAACTTGCAGGAAGCTATTCCACCAGATTGGTAATTAATCCCTCGGTTGGCAACTCTTGGTTGCTCTCTGGGTAGTAGGTTTCAGTAACTATTATAGTATTGAGAATCACCCCATTGTTACGACATGTTCCGAAACCTAGTTGCAACACTCCATGAAGTTCGTTGGCTTATTTGGTAGTGTCTTTTGGAGTTCTAGACTATTCTGGTGGATGTAAATGTATTGGTCTCTAGTAGAGATCCTTTACCATTTGATACTATCTCCTTGTGCGAAATCGTACCGTTACCTATGGCCCTTTGCCAAGGTGTCATGTCTTTGAAGCCAGGTAAGTCTCTGAGTGGTTGACAGAATCACTCCATTCCACTTCTCAGACCTAGCCGAAGGTCCCCACCCATATAGCCTGTGAACAGGATCCGGTTGGACAGACGGTGACGACATATATAGTGTTACTCTAACACCTTCAATTCTGTAGTAATATAGTCACAGGACGCAACTGAGATTGATATATATGATGACGTGTGGGCCCCATAAGGGAGCCAGAGGGGGGTGTTAGAGACCAGAGATTCCGATTCTGAGTAGGGTTACCCTACTTAGGGTGGTTCCTAGGTATCGCGTTCTGGTATTCCTAACATGAGCTCCCTCCTCTGAAGGCTTTGCCCTGAATGCCTTTTTGGTACATAAAAATAAAAAATAAAAATAAACATAAACATAGTTTAACTATTAAATTTTTAAACATTAACTCCTTTTGGACCCGATGAGAGTAGGGTAAAAAACCTTCTGCGTTTGCTTGGCCATAGTAGGAAAACCTTTATCTCATCGTGCTTCTTCTGCCCGCCTTGGCATTTCCGGATTATTACGGTGAAATTCATCTACCATTTCCCTTGCATTATCCATACCAGTGGCCGGTTCCCAGGTCTTCTCATCTTCAGAACATCCTTGCCATTTGACAAAGTACCATAGTTCACGTACCTCTTAGTAGCGACCATGTACTCTCTTTCTGTAAGAGCGTAACTCGCTTCTTACAATTTTCTCTATTTCCCATTGTATGTCACCCTCGATATCCTTGGGCTCTCTGGGAGGTTGTTGTCAGTTTGTACGTACCAACTCTCTGTAGGGTTCTAATAGTGATACGTGAAATACTGGGTGTATGTTCCATCGATCCAAGATATTGAGTTTGTAGGCACGGTTTCCTCGTTTCTCTAATATCACGAATGGTCCATATAATTTAGGACTGAGTTTCTTTGACTTTTGGTATGTATGAATGTTCTTTGCGTTTAACATTACTTTATCGCCAATTTTGAAGTCAGGTTTCTCCTTGGCCTTCCTATCATAGTATTTGGCCAAAGCTTCTTGTCTCTGTTGGAGTAATTCTCTTGCTTGCTCGTGAATTGTTTTTATCCAGTTTGCATATAGTGTAGCTCCTAGATTTTGCGCCTCGCATTCCTTCATCCATAGTTTGCGTAGAAGGGTGTCATTCTGTCTGCATTGGTTTCCGAATTATTGTAAGCATGTTCGGCTAGAGGTAATAGTTGGTACCTGTCATCCTGATCATAGTTGTCAAAACTTCACAGGTAATCTTCCAGCACTTGGTTGGATCGCTCAGTTTGTCCATCCGTTTGAGGATGGTACGCTGTAGACATCCTCTTTTTTATATTAAGTGTTTTGCATACACATTCCCAGAATTCTCCTGCAAACTTTGAATCCATGTCTGAGACAATTTCTGTTGGTAAGCCATATAGCTTCCATATTTCCTTTGTAAAGACTGTTGCCACATCATTTGCGGTGGTTGTTCTTTCCAATCAGACAAAGTGAGCCATCTTTGTAAATCAGTCAACTTCTACCATAATTTGGGTGCATCCTTGACTTTGGGGTAACTGTGTAATAAAGTCAACTGAAATTGAGGTCCATGCTGTGTAGGGTATTGACAGCGGTTGTAGTAGACCATACTTTGCGTATCCTGGGGATTTGTTGTATTGACAATCATCACATAACCGTACATAATCGTTTACCCAATCTGCTAGGCCTTTTCAATAAAAATCCCTCATAATTATCTCAAGGGTTTTTTCTTGCCCAAAGTGTCCTGCTATTTTAGCGTCATGACATCCTTCAGCTATTGTCGTATAAAGGTTCTGATTTTTTGGTACGAATAGTCTTTGCTTGTAGTAAATCAACTCGTCAGATAAGATCTCGTCTTTCGGAAAAGGTTTACCATGGTCTCATAAGCTTTCTAACTCACTTCTTCTTTTAAGCCATTCTCTATCCCCTGGAAAGGCTTTTAGGACTTGCTCCAGAAATTTTGTGTTGAATTTCTTTAGTTCCTTATGGGCCAGTATGGCACTAGTGATGATTGTTTGTTCAGGTACTTCGGTTGCATCATACCAATGTGTATTTTGGTTTATTGATGCATGTAGTTGGGTGACTACCAGCTCTAATTCTTAGATAGTAATAGCCCTTGTTGTGATGTCTGTGCTGCTGAATCCCGATGTACCTCTTTCGGTATTCTCTAGGTTGTCTATTTCCATCATCTCTGCAGTATTAATTTTTTCTATCACTAGTTAGGCAATTCGATCGCCAGCCTTGATGTGACAGTCTGCATCTCGATGGTTAACTATTAGTACCTTGAGTTCGTCCGTATAATCTGCATCGATTACGCCAGTACCGGTGGAGATACCGCTTTTGACTGCGAGTCCACTTCTAGGAGCAATCCTTTCATAGGTTCCAGTCAGTATACCAATTGTAATATGGCTTCCAACAACTAACTGTCCTCGTGCTGGGACTGTGTTTTCCTGCATTGCGTAGAGATTATGGCCTGCTGCCATTCTTGAGCCTTTAGTTGGTAATCTTGTCCTGGTGTCTAACCGTTTTACTCGAATCACTGAGTCTGAGTTATTCCAGTTAGGAGTTTCCTGTATATCACCTATGCTTGTATTATTTGCTTTGCTGCCCGCTATTAAGCATATTTGAATTTCCGCTTTTGTAGTTCTTGTTATTGAACTGATTTGGAAGTGTTCGGGTTTCAATATCGCCAGTTCGCGATGTGCAGCTCCCTCCTCAGAACAGTACCCCGGCAGTTGACTGAGTGTATCAGGCTTTTCCCCTCTCATTCCTGGGCGGTAAATATTTCTGAAGTTGTAATCCACTAATCTCTGCAGCGAACGGATTTGGCGTCCGCTCCAGACCTTCGAGGTGAGGAAATATTGGAGGTTTTGGTGATCGGTGTACACTGTTATAGGTTTTTCGGTTCCAACCAGGTATTGACGCCATTCTTTGAAAGCTTCCAATATCACCAATAGTTCTTTATCGTAGACCTCATAATTTCGCTCTGTGGAATTCACCTGGTAGGAATGAAAAGCTACAGGATGTAGTCTTTTCTCCACAAACTGGGATAGGATGCAGCCTAAGGCAAAGTCGCTAGCATCTGTTTCCACTACTATTTCCCTTTCCGGGAAGAAATGGTGTAAAATTGCGACCGAAGTAAATCTTTTAAGCTCCTAGAAGGCCTTTTTCTGTTCCGGACCCCACCAGAACTTCTTTGAATCACCTTTAAATGTTTCGGTAATAGGAGTGCAAATTTTAGAGAAGTTTTCTATAAAAAGTCAGTAGAAGTTAGCAAATCCTTGAAATATTTAGACTTCTTTAACCGACATAGGTGATTTCCACTTTAATACTGAATCCACCTTTTGGGTACTCATGGATATCCCATCGATGGCTATCATGTAGCCTAAGAACTCCACTTTTTTAACATGGAAGAAAGATTTCTTTATTGATATCGTGAGCTGGCAATCTGTTAATAGTTGTAACACTTTTGTTACTAGCTCAATATGTTCTTTCTCATTTTTGGAATAAATGAGAATGTCATCCAAATAATATACCACCCCCTGATCTAGATATTCCCAAAGGACCTCATTCATCATGTCCTGAAATGTAGCTAGAGCATTGGCTAATCCGAAAGGCATGACCTTATACTCGTAATGTCCATAGCGTGATTGGAAAGCCCTTTCCCATTCATCCTCTTCTTTGATTCGGATGAGATTGTAGCTATCTTTTAAATCAATTTTGGAAAAGATGCTAGCTCCTGCCACGCGATCACGTAACTCCAACATTAATGGTAGTGGGTATTTATTCAAGATGGTTATCTTGTTCAGGTTTCAGTAGTCTACCACTAGTCATAGTCTTCCATCTGCCTTTCATGTAAAGAGAATTGGGGCACTAAAAGGCGATTGGCTCTTTGTGATCTTTCCTCGTCATAACCTATCATCGAGGTATTCTCGTAACAACTTAAGTTGTTTATTAGACAGAGGTTAAATTGGTCTCCAAGAGGGTTTCGCTCCCTCAACTAATTTAATTTCATGATCGAAGGTTCTCCTAAGGGCTAGCTTTGCTGCCGTTTGTGGAAGAAATAATTTCTTGAATTTCCAGTAGTATTTTGGAATGGAATCGAAGTTGATCTCAATAGGATTTTCTGCAACTCTAATTTTTCTTATTTGGATCACGTTCTCATCCCAAGCGACAGTTTCATCGTATTCGAATATATCTGCAATTTCTTCATCCTCTTCTTCTACGCAGTTTTTGCATTTAGAGTCCTGAAATTCCTATTTTGTAGGTTCTCCAATGTTGGATAGGGGGTGCTTTGAATGCCACTACCCGAAAGGGATTATTATCCCGTAATCGCCTTCTGCTGCGATTTCACATTCAACTTCAGACATGTGTTTGTTTTGTCCTATTTCAAGCCAAATAGGGTGTGTGTAGAACTTTCCTCCCCATGGAGTTAATACTCCATTAAAGCCTTAGATGTTGACCGGATTCGGTCTCTCTGTGAATGGGATTTTTAATTCTTTTACGAGTTTTTTGTTGATTAGGAACACATTGGATCCTGAATCTAATAGCACTCGCATTCTGTAGCGCTGACGATTCGGGTTTATAACATAAATGTAAGCATGTCCTTCAGGACAATTATATCTTGTAGGTTTTGGCGCGCTAAAAGCTCGCTTTTTTGGGTAGGGGGTCGAATCATTGTTTTGTCGTTTCGACATGTCTGAGTTTTGATAACAGCTGGGATGTTTGTTACCGTGCCCACACAGTTTTGACCACTTAGGTCTTCTCAGACAAACTTTTTTCCACTTGGTATATTGGGTAGCCCACTACTAGCGGTCTTTACCCCCTACCGAGGGGTTCCCATACCTTCCACTTTTACTTCCTGTGGAACCAATCCAGGAGGTCTCTGCCATCGTCCAAATGTCATGGAAACAAAAGCCGGATACATAGGGCTGGTCGGCTGTCTCTTCGATAACCTTCCCGGGCTTATTCTCCACCCTCGCTTAACCGTAGACAGTGTCCTCACTTTATTGAGTTCCGTTTGGTACCAGTGCGACACCTAAGAAGCAGTAACTAAAGGTAAGGACTAGAGCTCTTGTACCTATTTCTCGTGTAGATTGAAGATGTGCTTCACTTATCTTTTAGATCCTTCATCTTAGCCCTACTGTCGCTCCCTCCAGAACTCCTGGTACTGTCTGTTTCCTGTCCAGGCTTTGGTCCTTATTGGAGACCTTTTAGTATCCGGATCACGTGCCTGACTACCCTAACGGTCATGCATTAGGTCATTAGGGCGAGCTTGTATCATTCCCTTGGGAAGAATTGAGGCGCCTCCAATACGTACATTGCTCTTCATTAATCCCCTTGTCCTGGTAGCAAGAAGGACGCCTGTACTCCCACTCAGGTCATGATCACAAGGTCATTTTCTTCAATATCACATTTAAAATTATGATAGTATTCAAATTCAATATATCATTATGGTTTAATTTATTCGCTTCGATGTTCCCTTAATTTGCCATTGATTTCGATTCCTAGAGAGTATGTCTCTTCTAGACTACCTGAACACTGTAGTTGTCGGTACCAATGAGACGACTTAAGTCATCTCTTCATCGTCACCTAGTTCACAGAGTTTATTACCTCTTGGAACTTGGGTGGCAGAGATTTTTCTGGGACGGTTAACTGTTGCCTCCCTTCTAGGCCTTAGTGTCTTGAATGGGTGGTCATCTGCCCTGGTTCTAAATACCTGAATTTGTCCCCAGTAGGTTTTGTAGTCGTGGCTTTTCTTACCACAACGAGTACAATTGCCATCCTGCTTTCTTTCATCAATAGTTGACTGGGGGATTCCTTCGTGGGTAGCTTTGAAGTTTGTATGTGTTAACCTCGTAGTTCCACTGGATTTCTTTACCAGTTTATTGGGTTCCAGTCCCTGTTTCCTTTTCTTGGAGAGACCATCTCCCTTTATGAAGAGTTTTTCCCTTTTTTCCTTTGGTTGAATTTTGTCCATAGGTTTCTTGTCTGAAGATGTCCTTACGGGTTTCGATTTGTCCTGGTCTAGGTGGTCCCATCCCTGTTGCTCTTCCTCATCCCTTCCTGCTTCCCGGACTGCTTTTTCCCATTTGGCATCGGTATCATACTTGTTTAAGGAGAGTGGCCACCTAATCTTGGAGGGTAACTTCCTATCACATGCCATTCGCCAGGCTGGTCCCATTAATCAGGTGTGGAGATTCAGATTATGCATTTTCCCCATGAAAGTCTGAATATCATTTTTGTACTCCACAGATTCCATATCCCACATGGCCTTTCGTCTTTCTTCAAAAAGGGCGTACAGACTTGTAAATTCGTGCTCAAAGTGAGTCCAGGAAGATAGTTCCAGTTCCGGGTTGCATTCTTCTCCTAGGAGACCATCTATTATGCGTCGATACCATACGGCTATTGGACTGACCTGATCCCCTTGTGTCCTTTCCAAGGCCTAAATAATGCATTCTCGATCATCATCCTAGATTCTTGGGTTTTGTTTGAAGTAGTCTACACATTGGGTTAACCAATGGTAAACGCATTGACTGGTCTTTGCTTTGAAAAATGGGGGCGGGTCTGCCGGTCATTTAACCGTTTGAGCCAATACTTCTGCAAGTACATCAGCTGTTCCACACTACTCAAGGGTTAATCCCCATCTGAATCTGGATGGTCCTCCTCCACGGTTTCCTCCGTTTCCATTATTATCTCCATCATCACTCCCATAATCTGGGTCGCCACGCGGTATTAAAGAAATCATGACTCACTTAGTCCACCTTTCGACTAACTTGTGACGC